>NC_057795.1:513681217-513852906 GCF_018294505.1 Triticum aestivum
GGGGCGGCAGCGGCTCGGGCCCGGGCGGGCTGTGCCTGGGCCTGCAGGGCCTCAGGAGGTGGGAGGAGGGTTGCGGGGGCGCGGGAGACGCGTGGCGCCTTCCGGTTGGGTGAGGGAGGCTGCGCGGCGGCGGGTGGCCAATGGGGCGCTGCCAAGTGGCGCCCGTGAGGTGGCCGGTGATGGATTTCAAGGAGAAGGCAGCGGCGCGGGATCCGAGGAAGAGGTGGGAGGGGTTGACGGTGCGGAATTTGAGGAGGGGCTAGGGTTAATCCATTTTTGGAAGGAAGGGGTGTATATATCGGGGAGGTTAGGGTTTGAGGGGAGTGTTGGGGGCTTTCGGAGCCCTCTGATCACGATCCGATGTCTCCGGTTGGAGGGGGGGTTGTAGGATGGCTTGGTGGGCTGCAAGAGACTGTGTAAAAGGCCTTGGGCTGAGAAGAGAGAAGAGAGAGAGATGCCCGGCGGCAGTTTCCGGATACCGAAAACGTCCAACGTATAGACTGGCTATATTGCGGTTGTAGGATTAATGGTTGGGCTATCAAATGGACTCCGAATGCGACGAAACTTGGCAGGCGGTCTGTCTGCACTATAATAAGACCGCACGACAAGTTGCAACCCATTCCGAGAACATTTTTATGCCACTTATAAAATAATATTTCGGAGGTGCCGCGGGCGCGTGCGAGTGTGTCCAGACTCGGAACGGACAACGGAGAGAACCGGGAGAACCCGAACGGATGCAAGTTTTGAAAAACATGTGGATGAAATGCAGATGATGACATGGCAAAATGCAACATGCAAGCATATGACATGGCAATGACGGCGAATATATGGCAGACACCTGGCGCATCTATTCTGGGGCGTTACAGTTGGCTGCCTCAATGTGCTCTAATTTGAGGTAATAACTGAATCTTGTCAGATACTAGTTAAATCCGAGCCATGGGTGTGAAGCACTGATATGCCAGTACATTTGATTGTGACTTGTTCTAATTTTGTACCTGAACTTTTTGTAGAAAGGGTTGTACGTCAACTTAATGTGCTAGCAGAACTTATTGTGTTGCCTGTCTGTTTTCTTTGCACAGCATTCAAGATATTTCTCCATCATTTTTAAAGACAATGAACCGTTATGTACGACTTCGTTGGTTTCAACATAGCCCTTCCTGTCGCGATCCACTGCTTCCATCCTGATTGTGCCGCCTGCGTGAAATTTTTGCATGCAAGTTCAGTGGGCTATGATGTTCTATATGATTGTGTCAACTATATAAGTTTTTACTGAGCATCAACAATGCATATGGCTGAAAGATGTATTTACGAGCATCGACCGATGGGTCTCTCTCTCTCTCTCTCTCTCTCTCTCACACACACACACACACACACACAAACACGCACACACGCACACACACACACAAGTGGGACCCATTGAATTATTTATTTGCTCATGACATCTTTTAATTAGGTTCCACTGTAATTTAACTTTTTTCTTAAGTTATTAATTGAGCTCAGTGACTTCAGAAAGTTTTACAGAAACCTTGTTTGGGCCTTTCCGGCGTCGCTGAATGTGGGCTGAGTAGCCATGTTAGGTTGTACTGTACTACACATGTCGGCAATACAACTGGGCCGACAGTTGTACACAATATCCGGGTCAACTTGTTATTCTCCACCCCGCTGGGCTGCAAACTTTCCTAGGAGGTATGTGTTAGGTGGCGGATGTGGGGTTCTGGCAAACACTTAAGGTTCGAACTCTGGGGTGCGCGGGAAGATCTTTCCTCTACCGACCCACGTCCCAACGCCTCGCTGAGAATCTAGACTACTCGATGAACAACACAAGGGACACGGGGTTTATACTGGTTCAGGCCACCATTGTGGTGTAATACCCTCCTCTAGTTTGTGGTGTGTGGATTGCCTCAGGGGCTGATGATGTACAGTACAAAGGAAGAACAGCCTCGCGAGGGGTGTTCTTGAGCTGGTGCGATGAACTGCTTGGGTGAGTTCGATCGCCTATCGATCTAATGAGAACTTTCTCCCCCCTTCTACTGTGGTGGCTAGCCCTATATATAGAGGCCCTGGTCCTCTTCCCAAATATTGAGCGGGAAGGGCGCCAACAACGGCCATTTTGAAGGGGAACATCTAGTACAAGTTATCCTGACTAAAGTTGGTCTTCGGCTGCCAAAGGCACTGGTGATGACGCCATCTTGGGCTCCACGGTGACCTCCGTCCTGCCGCTCTGCTGGTCTTGGTCTCGTTGCACAGGAATGGCAACCTTTACTTGACGCCTCGGTACTCAGCGCCTGCGCTTGCACCCTTTGCACCAAAGAGGAAACAAGGACACTTCGCAGGCCAGCGCCCGCCTGGCGCCCGCCTGGTCTTGATCTTCATGCCTTGCGTCATGAGCACCACATGAGGTACCCTTGCCTTGATCTCTCTGCCTCCTCGCGAGCTTTGCCTGGCGAGGCCGCTCCTGAGGAAGCCTCTTGTCGTCTGCCCTGCAAGGCTTGGCCCCTCGCGAGGGTCTTGAGCTTGAGTCGATGAAGATGGGCCGCACTGGGCCACCACTTGAGCCACGCCGTAGGCCGCAGGCACGCAAGTCTAGGGGACCCCCGTTTCTAGAACGTCGACAGTAGCCCCCGGGCCCAAGGTGCGCTCGAACTTGGCTTAGCAGAGAAGCGAAGGGGCAAGTGCAGAGTGCCGCGGGCCCCACTAGTCTGCAGCCTTGGGCGCCGCGTGGCAGTTGATTGGACGTGGGCGTCTCTGCTTCCCCATGACGCCTCGGCAACTGCCTGACTGACAAAAGGGCTGGTCTAGGTCAGGCTTACTTTCTTTGCCTCATCCATCTCGCTTCAGATCCCCTTTCTTGCCCTTCGCCCCCTTGCTTCCGAAATCTTCCAGATCCGCCTCAATCTCTCACCTCCGGCGAGAAATGGCGCCTCGCAAGACCCCGGCCGGGGCTCCGCTGGCCTGGTACTCGCCGGCTCTGGATCCCCCAAACATGACAGAGAAGAATCTCACCCATGCGCGCCTGATGACGGCGGCGCAGGGCAGCGAGGCGGGGGAGACCGTGCTTCGGCCCGGCTCCGCTCAGCCAGAAGGCAAGGGGAGCACCTTCTATCCGTTCTTCATGAGCGCCATCATTGCTGGTCTGGTGCCTCCCTTCTCCGAGTTCTTCCTCGCTGTTCTCTGCCAATACAATCTGCATGCCCTACATCTCCACCCCAACTCTGTCCTTCTCCTGATGATTTTCGCTTACTTCTGTGAGGCGCACTCGGGGTGATGCCCTCAGTGGCCTTGCTGCGCCATTTCTTCTCCCTCCGAGTTTCCGGTGCCCACATCTCTGCATGTGCGGGCTTTGTTGCATACTCCAAAGCCAATGGCATATCGAAGACTGGGAATAGGATCGACGGCTTCTAGAGCAAGTGGGTCATGATGGACGTCGGGCGCATCCACCCCCGACTGGTGTTGCCCACGGGGCAGCCGAAGGCCGTTGATGCATGATCTCGTGCGAAGCTTGACAACCGACAGGCAAAGCTGGTGCTGGAGAAGATGAATATGGACCTGAGGCCGAGCAACCCGAGGGCAGCGAAGCTGACCGGGGCCATGCTCCTGAGGGAATTCTTGGTGCACCGGGTGGCTCCACTTCAGGCGCACTCGCGCCCATTATGGAGGCTCGGGGACGCGGACGCCGTCCTCCGCCTGAGCTCTGAGGCCCTAGCCGACGAAGATCTGGCCGCGGCCCTCTGCTCCTTGGTTGGGGAATATGTGGCGAGCCCGGAGGGCACTCCGGTCCCCTTGTTCCTTCGCGATGACTGGGAGCTGGTAGTGAGCGCCATGCCCACAACGGGGACAGACTGGTGCCGGCGGAAGCGCCCGAGGATCTGGCGGCGATGGCAACGGTGGACTTGTCCTCCGACGACTCCGGCAGGGGGGAGGAGGAAGATGAGGAGGAGGTGGAGGAAGAGCACGACTCTGAACCGACCGCCGAGGGGACGGGGGAGACCTCCCCTTGGCGTAGGTCCATTCCAGACAACGACGAGGCCAGCGCCAGGCGAGGGGGAGAGAATCCGCCCTTGGTCCCAAGGAAGGACATGACGGGGCTGATCTCCCGCGGGTCTACTCCAGCCCTGGGGCTGCCTGAAGCTAGCTCCAACCCCTCTGATGTGCCTTCCGCTTCCGGACCTCCCGAGGCTGATCCCCGCAGGAGGCTTTCAAGTAAACCCGGGCATGGGCAGCCCGGCCCGAGCCCGACCCGAAAAAACCGGGCCAGGCCGGGTCGGGCTTGACATTCGGGCCGGGCTTGGGCCTTGTTTTGCAGCCCAGAAGATAGTTCGGGCCGGGCTCAGGCTTCATTTTTTATGTATTTCGGGCTTCAGGCCGAGCTTGCACGTGCGTACACTAAAAATCAGCATTTGGGCCGGGCTTTCGGGCTTCGTTCTTGATTTAGGGCCGGGCTCGGGCTTGAAAACATAGATTATTTCGGGCTTCGGGCCGGGCTCGGGCTTGGGAAATGAAGGTCGGGCTTTTACAAGCCCGGCCCGAAACCTGGCCCGGCCCGACATTTGCCCGGATTTACTTTTAGGCTTCAAGTTTGGCCGGAGGCCGCTTGAGCCCGCGACTGCCGACCAGTAAGTGCTTGATGTTTTATTCTTTTGGCTAGGCCGCCGCCTGCGGAGAAAAGGCTGAAAGGGGCCTCAGTGGCCCTGCTTGGGCCGAGCTCGCCTGCTGGGGCTGTGCCTTCATCCGTGGGAAAAGGAGGCAGCGAGGCTCGTGCCTCCCCTGCCCGGTCATCCTCGCGAGGCCAGGAGGGGCGCACTGGTGTGGATCCATCCCCCGTGGCCCTGGTGACTCCAGAGGCATCCGCACTTGACGCTGTCGTTGAGGCCGCCGAGGCTCAGAAGGCCCTAATGCCTAATGATGTGATTACGCTGCCGTCTTCTCCTCCTACTCCACCGGATGTCGTCTCTCCCACTCCTTCCACCATCTTGGATCGTGCTGCTACCGAGCTGGGTCGGCTGCGAGAAGATCTCCAGGGCGCCGACCCCCGCCTGGTGGCCGGGCGCCTGGAGTTGGTCTCTAGCTGGGTCCGCTCTGATGCCTCCGTCCGAGCGGCGTTGAGCCAGACTGTGTCGGCCTTCGAGGAGGAGAAGCAAGCCACCTCCCAGGTCAAGGCCACTCGCGATGCGGCTTTGGGTGACACTACAAATGTCCGGAGCCGCTGCAAGGCGCTGGAGGACGAGCTGCAAGGCCTGCATGACAAGCTTGCCAAGGAGGTTTGCGACCGCCAGGAGAAGGAGAAGGAGATGAAGGCTCGAGAGGCTGCCGTCAGGGATCGGGACGCTGAGCTCGACGACTGCCGTGGCCGGTTGGAGATGCTGGAGCAGGCGCTGAAGGCGGAGAGGGTCGAGCTAGACGCCAAGGTGAAGGTCTTGGATGAGGGTTAGGTGGCCTTCACGAAGCTGGAGGGGAAGGCTCGCATAGCGCTAAAGATGCTCTACGACGGCGTCTTAGAGAAGCCGCTGGCTGGCGCGGAGGACGGTCCCGCCCAGCTGCTTCCCTTCTTGGTCCAGGCACTTGAAGATGTCGCGGACGACATCGGCCCCACGGCCGAGGCCGAAGCTCGCGTCCTTTCTTCCGCAGCGCTGACGCGCGTCCTCAGCCACGTCTACCTTCGTGACCCCAACACCGACCTCGATAGTCTGCTGGAGCCTGTGAGCGGCGAGCTTGCCACTGCTACTGTTGAGGCTGTGAAGGGCCGAGCGGAGGCCTTGCTGGCGAAGTTCTGTGCCTTCGGCACCAGGCCCAAGCGAGGTGCTGCCAGCTCTGCGGCTTCAGGAGGTGGAACTGTGAAGCGCAACCCCACCACCAGTGATGGCGCTGCCCAGGAGTGATCTCTTCACGGCTTCTATCCTATTTTAATTCCTGCAACATGCACCGTGCCTCGTCGAGGCATTTAAACTTGTGTTTGGCATTGTGAGAACAACCTATGGTCTGTAATATTTGCCTTCTAAATTCCCAAGAATTTGCAATTTTCCTTCCTATTTGCCTTGTGTTCTACGTCGGCAAGAAACCATGACGTTAGCATACCTCAACTGCCGTTAGCCCCGACCGGAAACCATGACGGAACCAAGGAGTGAGGGGCTACGTGACCAGTTAGGCTCCTAAGTCACGATGCTCAGGAGTCCCCCTTGACGCGCGAACAGCAAATAGGGAAGGGAGTGTAGGAGTGGATTTGTCGTTCTACGTCGGCAGAGCCTGGCCCTGCGCATACCTCAACCGCCGTTAGCCCCGACCGGAAACCAGGATGGAACCAAGGAGTGAGGGGCTATGTGACCAGTTAGGATCCTGAGTCGCGATGCTCATGAGTCCCCCTTGACGTTCAAACGGTCTTCATACTTGGCTCCGCTCGGGGAGAGGCGCGCGACGACTAGGTCCGGGGGACCTGGCTGGGTGGTGTGCGCTCGGGCATGGCCCGGGCGTAGCCCCCGTGCGTGTCCAGCCCCCTTGTGTGGCGCTCCCGAGGGGAGGCGTTGCGATGAGGCTAGACACTGAGCTCTGGGCTCCTTGAGGTTGGTACAGCCGGGGGCTGCCCTTAGTTGTTAATCACCAGCGCGGAGCATAGCGCTTCCGTATGTGTATGGGCATAGCCGCTCCTCGGCAGTGTCGTCAGCCAACACGGAGCATGGTGCTTCCACTGGTACGTGGGAGGGGCCCCCCTCCGGGAGGAGCCCCCGAGGCATGTACAGCCCCGCCCTGACATGTGGCTGGCACGGTAGGGCTAGACGAGGTGTATCTGGGCACCCATGAGCCAGCGCGGGACTCACGGGGCCCTACCTCAAGGCGGGTTGCGCCTGGCTCTGGGCCTTTGCTGGTGGTACGTTCCTGAAAGATTGGTTAGATGCCAACGCTCTACGTCCTCAGGTCCCAGCCCTCGAGCGAGCTCAGCTGTCGCTGGTATGCCAGGTCGCGATGCCGTGGACAAGGCCAGGAGGTGAGGGATGGAGAGCCAGTAAGAGCCCTTGAGTCGCGATGCTCAGGCCCCCGCCCTTTTAACGTGCAAGCGATTAGCATGAAGGAGGAAAGGGCCTATGGTAGGCAGCGGACGATAATCATAGTGGGTCAAATATGCAAGGCACACGACCTAGATAGATGCGGGAAAGATACACGCCACTGGGTGAGGCCCGAGTAGCTTGGGGATGATGCAGCCCGAGGGGCGCCCCCAGCAAGGTAAACTAAAGACATGAGCAAAAGATATACATGTCACAGGGATAGACCCACGCGACCTGGGAATGATGCAGCCCTTGAGGGCGCTCCCAGCTGAAATGGAACTTGAAAAGATGTCACCTAATACCATTGCAGATGAAGGGATGTTGGAGTAGCAGACGGCGCGTGATGAAGAAGCCGACCCTCATGAGCCCCAGGGCCCTCAGCCTCGGGAGGCTCCAGGGGTCTGGGAGGCTCCTCGAGGACCATCTCCATCACTGCCAAGACCGCGTAGTGCCTGACCTCCTGATCTTCCAGAATGCTCTACACCAGGCGCTGATGAGCAGTGGCCGCGTTCGGCAGGCTGAGAGGCATGCGAACGTAGCTGTGAGGTGGGCCCTCACAACGTCCCACACGTGAAGGCCAGAGGTGCTCCTGAGACGCGGCTCGGTTGAGCCCTGGTATGTCGATGCAGACGCGCAGCCCGCCATCCTCGCCTGGATGGGGAGCTACGACGGGTAAGCGGCGGTTGCCGCGCATGACTCTCGATTCCTGAAGCTCCTGAGTGACTTTAGTGACGAACTCCTGAGGGTTGGGTCCTTCTTGCCTCATGCCTTCCTGCAGAAAACGTGCCATAAAGCACGCCTCCAAGTGGTGCTCGAGCGCCTCCCTCGTGATTTTGGCAAGGTCAGCGGCCCTCCAGGAGAGAGCCCCCGAGCCTTGCTCGAGGAGGGTGCCGGGCACGCCTTCCTATGCGATGAAGGGAGGCGCCCCGTGAACGGGGGCGGATCCTGGCGCCGTGCCACCGGAGGTGCCTGCCTCCTGAGGTTTCGGGCCAGGTGATGTCTTCTTCTTCTTGGGAGCCGCCTCGGGAAGGCTCCCGCTCTTGCGATCTGGATCTTCGATTGATGCGGCTTGGAAGGCGCGCTCAAGAGAGCACACTGCATCTTTTTCCTCGTAGGGGACCGTGATGACTCCGCCGCTTCCTGGCATCTTGAGGACGTTGTAGCCATGGTGAGTCACTACCATGAACTTGGCCTGGGCTAGATACCCAAGGATGGTGTTGTAGGGCAGGCGAATGTGGGCGATGTCGAAGTCGATGAGCTCAATGCGGCAGTTCTTGCGCTGTCCGAAGGTGACAGGGAGGCGGACCTGCTCTATTGGGATGGTGGAACCATCAGTGACTCCTGAGAAAGGATTGGTTGGCTGGAGCTGACCATACGACACTTGAAGATTGTCAAATGTTTCGACGGACAGGACGTTGAGTCCTGCACCGCCATCAATGAGGGTCCTGGTGACCTGCATGTTGTTGATGACTGGGGAGCGGAGCATGGGGAGGACCCCGGCTGTCGCTGTGCACTTGAGCTGATCCGCTGAGCTGAACATGATGGAGCACATGGACCACCTGAGAGGGCGCGTGGCATCGAGCTTCGGGAGGACTGCATTCACGTCGCGAGCAAACTGCTTGAAGACGCACTAAGAGGCCGGGGCCTGGGCACCGCCCAAGATGCAAGCGATAGCACGCGGCTCCTGGAAGCCCCCAGCCCCCTCGTCCTGATGCTGGTCTTCATTCCTTCTTGGTGGTGGAGGCAGAGGAGGGAGGCCTGCGTTGCCTTGCGGGCGATCCTCATGAGGCTGATCCCTCCAAGCCCCCTCACGAGGCTCGTCCTGCCAGCGGTCCTCACGAGGCCGGTCACGCCACCCTTGGCGAGGGCCATGATCTTCCCATCGTCCTCCACCTCTTCCTCCTCCTCGGCCATAGCCCCAATCGCTATGCTCGGGGCGTCGGCCGACACGTCCTTCTCGTACGGCCCTGAGCTCCTGACATTCGTTGGTGTTGTGGGTGTGGATGTCGTGGTACACGTAGTACCGGCTGCCCTTGGACGACTCGGTTGATCCCTGCCACGTGCTACCTCTTGAGCACCGCTGGATTTCCCTGAAGAGGAGAGGATGATGCAGTAAAGTAGCGTAAGTATTTCCCTCAATTTTTGAGAACCAAGGTATCAACCTAGTAGGAGGCCACGCACAAGTCCCTCGTACCTGCACAAAACGATAGCTACTCGCAACCAACGCGATTAGGGGTTGCCAATCCCTTCACGGTCACTTACGATGGTGAGATCTGATAGAGATGATAAATAATATTTTTGGTATTTTTGATATAGAGATGCAAAGTGAAAAGTAAAAGGCAAAGTAAAACAAAGCAAGTATTAAAGTAATGGAGATTGATATGATGAGAATAGACCCGGGGGCCATAGGTTTCACTAGTGGCTTCTCTCAAGAGCATAAGTATTCTACAGTGGGTGACCAAATTACCGTTGAGCAATTGATAGAATTGAGCATAGTTATGAGTATATCTAGGTATGATCATGTATATAGGCGTCACATCCGAGACAAGTAAACCGGAACGATTCTGCATCTACTATTATTACTCCACTCATCGACCGCTATCCAGCATGCATCTAGAGTATTAAGTTAAAAACAGAGTAACGCCTTAAGCAAGATCACATGATGTAGAGGGATAACTTCATGCAATATGATAAAAAAAAACCATCTTGTTATCCTCGATGGCAACAATACAATACGTGCCTTGCAACCCTTTCTGTCACTGGGTAAGGACACCGCAAGATCGAACCCAAAGCTAAGCACTTCTCCCATTGCAAGAACTACCAATCTAGTTGGCCAAACCAAACAGATAATTGGAAGAAACTTGCAAAGATAACTCAATCATACATAAAAGAATTCAGAGAAGATTCAAATATTATTCATAGATAAGCTGGATCATAAACCCACAATTCATCGGTCTCAACAAACACACCGCAAAAAGAAGATTACATCGAATAGATCTCCACAAGAGAGGGGGAGAACATTGTATTGAGATCCAAAAAGAGAGAAGAATCCATCTAGATACTAGCTATGGACCCGTAGGTCTGAGGTAAACTACTCACACTTCATCGGAGAGGCTATGGTGTTGATGTAGAAGCCCTCCATGGTGGATGCCCCCTCCGACGGAGCTCCGAAACAGGCCCCAAGATGGGATCTCGTGGATACAGAAAGTTGCGGCAGTGGAATTAGGTTTTTGGCTCCCCCCTTGATCTGTCGGGGGTACGTTGGTATATATAGGAGGAAGGAGTACGTTGGTGGAGCAACAGGGGGCCCACAAGGTAGGGGACGCGCCCAGGGGGGGAGGGCGCGCCCCCCACCCTCGTGACCGCCTCGCTTATTCCTTGGAGCAGGGTCCAAGTCTCCTAGATCACGTTCGGTGAGAAAATCACGTTCCCAAAGGTTTCATTCCGTTTGGACTCTGTTTGATATTATGTTTCTTCGAAACACTGAAATAGGCAAAAAACAGCAATTCTGGGCTGGGCCTCCGGTTAATAGGTTAGTCCCAAAAATAATATAAAAGTGGAAAATAAAGCCCAATATAGTCCAAAACAGTAGATAAAGTAGCATGGAGCAATCAAAAATTATAGATACGTTGGAGACATATCAGGCATCCCCCAGCTTAATTCCTGTTCGTCCTCGAGTAGGTAAATGATAAAAAGAGGATTTTTGATGCGGAGTGATACTTTGGCATAATTTCAATGTAAATCTTCTTAATTGTAGTATGAATATTCAGATCCGAAAGATTCAAGACAAAAGTTCATATTGACATAAAAGTAATAATACTTCAAGCATACTAATCAAAGCAATCATGTCTTCTCAAAATAGCATGGGTAAAGAAAGTTTTCCCTACAAAATCATATAGTCTGGCTGTTGCTCTATCTTCATCACACAAAGTATTTAATCATGCAAAACCCTGATGACAAGACAAGCAATTGTTTCATACTTTAGCAATCTCAAACTCGTTCAACTTTCACGCAATACATGAGCGTGAGCCATGGACATAGCACTATATGTGGAATAGAATGGTGGTTGTGGAGAAGACAAAAAAGAAGAAGATAGTCTCACATCAACTAGGCGTATCAACGGGCTATGGAGATGCCCATTAATAGATATCAATGTGAGTGAGTAGGGATTGCCATGCAACGGATGCACTAGAGCTATAAATATATGAAAGCTCAACAAAAGAAACTAAGTGGGTATGCATCCAACTTGCTTGCTCACGAAGACCTAGGGCACTTTTGAGGAAGCCCATCATTGGAATATACAAGCCAAGTTCTATAATGAAAAATTCCCACTAGTATATGAAAATGACAACATATGAGACTCTCTCTATCATGAAGATCACGGTGCTACTTTGAAGCACAAGTGTGGTAAAAGGATAGTAACATTGTCCCTTCTCGCTTTTTCTCTCATTTTTTTTTCATTGGGCCTTTTCTCTTTTTTTTATGGCCTCTTTTTTTCGTCCGGAGTCTCATCCCGACTTATGGGGGAATCATAGTCTCCATCATCCTTTCCTCACTGGGACAATGCTCTAATAACGATGATCATCACACTTTTATTTTTCTTACAACTCAACAATTACAACTCGATACTTAGAACAAAATATGACTCTAAATGAATGCCTCCGGTGGTGTACCGGGATATGCAATGAATCAAGAGAGACATGTATGAAAATTATGAGGGTGGCCTTGCCACAAATACAATGTCAACTACATGTTCATGCAAAAAAGCAATATGACAAAAGTAATGTGTGTCATATGAACGGAATGGTGGAAAGTTGCATGGCAATATATCTCAGAATGGCTATGGACATGCCATAATAGGTAGGTATGGTGGCTGTTTTGAGGAAGATATATGGTGGGTGTATGATACCGGCGAAAAGTGTGCGGTGTTAGAGAGGCTAGCAATGGTGAAGGGTGAAAGGGTGCGTATAATCCATGGACTCAACATTAATCAAAAGAACTCATGCACTTGTTGCAAAAATTTAGAAGTCATCAAAAACCAAAGCACTACACGCATGCTCCTAGGGGGATAGATTGGTAGGAAAAGACCATCGCTCATCCCTGACCGCCACTCATAAGGAAGACAATCAATAAATAAAATTGTGCTCCAACTTCATCACAAAGCGGTTCACCATACGTGCATGCTATGGGAATCACAAACTTCAACACAAGCATTCTTTAAATTCATAATCACCCCAACTAGCATTACTTTGATATTATCACCTCCATATCTCAAATCCATTATCAAGCATCAAACTTATCTTAGTATTCAACGTACTCACAAGAAAATTTCACATATCTTGAATACCAAGTATATTAATATTAAGCAAATTACCATGATATTAACGACTCTCAAAATAATCTAAGTGAAGCATGAGAGATCAATAGTTTCTTTAAAACAAATCCACCACCATGCTCTAAAAGATCTAAGTTAAGTACTAGAGCAAAAAATATCACGCTCAAAAGATATAAGTGAAGCACTATGAGCAAAACTATCAAGCTCAAAAGATATAAGTGAAGCACATAGAGTATTCTAGCAAATTCCAATTTGTGTATGGCTCTCTCAAAAGGTGTGTACATCAAGGATGATTGTGGTAAACTAACAAGCAAAGACATAAATAATACAAGATGCTCCAAGCAAAACACATAACATGTGGTGAATAAAAATATACCTCCAAGTGAATTACCGATGGAAGTAGACGAAAGAGGGGATGCCTTCCGGGGCATCCCCAAGCTTTGAATTTTTGGTGTCCTTGTATTATCTTGGGGGTGCCATGGGCATCCCCAAGCTTAGGCTCTTGCCACTCCTTGTTCCATAATTCATCAAAAGAATTCACCCAAAACTTGAAAACTTCACAACACAAAACTCAATAGAAATCTCGTGAGCTCCGTTAGTGAAAAAAAAACAAAAGACTACTTTAAGGTACTGTAATGAACTCATTCTTTATTTATATTGGTGTTAAACCTACTGTATTGCAACTTCTCTATGGAATATAAACTATTTTACTAGCCATAGATTCATCAAAATAAGCAAACAATACACGCAAAACAGAATCTGTCAAAAACAGAACAGTCCGTAGTAATCTTTAACTAACGCAAACTTCTGGAACTCTAAAATTTCTACCAAAATAGGAAGTCCTGGACAATTTGTCTATTGAACAGAATAAAAAAGAATCAACGCAAAAGCACGTTCCCGTGATTTAAAAAAATTATATCCATGCGTGCAAAGTTTCTGTTTTTCAGCAGAATCAAATCAACTATCATCGTAGGTTATCCTATAGGTTCTACTTGGCACAAACACTAATTAAAACATAAAACCACATCTAACCAGAGGCTAGGTGGATTATTTATTCCTAAAAAGAAGCAAAACAAAAAACAAAAAATAAAATTGGGTTGCCTCCCAACAAGCGCTATCGTTTACCCCTAGCTAGGCATAAAAGCAAGGATAGATCTAGGTTTTGCCATCTTTGGTAGGCAATTCTTCAATGAGGCATCTATCTTTATTAGAAATTTCTTTATTTCTAGTAATTATAAAACTCTTAGGCACAAGATTGAAAAATTCATTCATAGCAAATGGTTCCTTAATGATGGCAAAAAGATTGGGATGAACACTTATAGATTTAAGATCCGCAATTTCCTTACTAGATGATTCACCCTTACTCTTAGGAACATAAGTAAGCTTAGGTTTTTTAGTAGACGAACTTGGAGTGTTTTGTACGGAAGAAAAAGCGGTTCCCAAGTTGGTAATGATACCCTCAAGTTTATCGAATCTTGTGGAATCTAGATTTATTTTCTCGTTAACTATGGGTTCTTTTTCTTTAATATTTTTCAAAGTCGTTCCTACCTTAGATCCATATTGGGTAATTTAATTGTGGATCTTTTTTATCAAGATTTTCAATTGATTCAATGGTAGCAACTTTATTCTCAATAATTTCAAGTCTTTGCATAACATGCTCCAAAGTTAACACAGTTCCATTAATCAAAGGAGGTGGTGAGCCAAATAAATCTATTAAAGCATTATAAGAATCAAAAGTATGGCTACCCAAGAAATTCCCTCCAGTAATGGTATCAAGGATATATCTAAACCAAGGATTAGCACCTACACAAAAATTACAAAGAAGAACTGAAGTAGATTGCTTCCTGGTAGATCTATTTTGAGCATCGCAAATTCTATACCAAGCGTCATTTAGATTTTCTCCCTCCCTTTGCTTAAAATTTAAAACTTCATTCTCGGGAGATAACGGAGAAGATAAGAGACTAGTCATAGTGACAAGGTGAACGAACTAAGGGTGCAAACAAAAAGGAAAACGAGAAAAAGGCGAAAGGGAAAGAGAGGAGGAGATTGGGAAAGAGAGGGCGAGTAAAACGACAAGGGTGAAGTGGGGGAGAGGAAAACGAGAGACAAATAATGTAATGAGAGAGATAGAGATTGTGATGGGTACTTGGTATGGTTGACTTTTGCGCAAACTCCCCGGCAACGGCACCAGAAATTCTTCTTGCTACCTCTTGAGCACTGCGTTAGATTTCCCCGAAGAGGAGAGGATGATGCAGTAAAGTAGCGTAAGTATTTCCCTCAGTTTTTGAGAATCAAGGTATCAATCCAGTAGGAGGCCACGCACAAGTCCCTCGTACCTGCACAAAACGATAGCTACTCGCAACCAACGCGATTAGGGGTTGCCAATCCCTTCACGGTCACTTACAAGGGTGAGATCTGATAGAGATGATAAATAATATTTTTGGTATTTTTGATATAGAGATGCAAAGTGAAAAGTAAAAGGCAAAGTAAAAACAAAGCAAGTATTAAAGTAATGGAGATTCATATGATGAGAATAGACCCGGGGGCCATAGGTTTCACTAGTGGCTTCTCTCAAGAGCATAAGTATTCTACGGTGGGTGAACAAATTACTGTTGAGCAATTGATAGAATTGAGCATAGTTATCATTATATCTAGGTATGATCATGTATATAGGCATCACGTCCGAGACAAGTAAACCGAGACGATTCTGCATCTACTACTATTACTCCACTCATCGACCGCTATCCAGCATGCATCTAGAGTATTAAGTTAAAAACAGAGTAACGCCTTAAGCATGATGACATGATGTAGAGGGATAACTTCATGCAATATGATAAAAACCCCATCTTGTTATCCTCGATGGCAACAATACAATACATGCCTTGCAACCCTTTCTATCACTGGGTAAGGATGCCGCAAGATCGAACCCAAAGCTAAGCACTTCTCCCATTGCAAGAACTACCAATCTAGTTGCCCAAACCAAACGGATAATTCGAAGAGACTTGCAAAGATAACTCAATCATATATAAAAGAATTCAGAGAAGATTCAAATATTATTCATAGATAAGCTGGATCATAAACCCACAATTCATCGGTCTCAACAAACACACCGCAAAAAGAAGATTACATCGAATAGATCTCCACAAGAGAGGGGGAGAACATTGTATTGAGATCCAAAAAGAGAGAAGAAGCCATCTAGCTACTAGCTATGGACCCGTAGGTCTGAGGTAAACTACTCACACTTCATCGGAGAGGCTATGGTGTTGATGTAGAAGCCCTCCATGGTGGATGCCCCCTCCGACGGAGCTCTGGAACAGGCCCCAAGATAGGATCTCGTGGATACAGAAAGTTGCGGCAGTGGAATTAGGTTTTTGGCTCCCCCTCGATATGTCGGGGGTACGTAGGTATATATAGGAGGAAGGAGTACGTCAGTGGAGCAACAGGGGGCCCACGAGGTAGGAGGCGCGCCCAGGGGGGAGGGCGCGCCCCCCACCCTCGTGACCGCCTCGGTTGTTCCTTGGAGTAGGGTACAAGTCTCCTGGATCACGTTCAGTGAGAAAATCACATTCTCGAAGGTTTCATTCCATTTGGACTCTGTTTGATATTCTGTTTCTTCGAAACACTGAAATAGACAAAAAACAGCAATTCTGGTCTGGGCCTCCGGTTAATAAGTTAGTCCCAAAAATAATATAAAAGTGGAAAATAAAGCCCAATATAGTCCAAAACAGTAGATAAAGTAGCATGGAGCAATCAAAAATTATAGATACGTTGGAGACGTATCACCATGCTTCGTGTCTGGTTCTGCGTGAGCACAACTGCTCCCTTGCGCTTCACATCCTTGGCCTTGGACTTCTTCTGTTCAGGATCAGTGGCTGGGAGCTCGAGGAGGAAGAGGCGTCCCTCCTCAGCTCTTGCGCACTTGGTCGCCAGGTTGAACAGCTCCAGAGACATGCACAGATCTTCGTGGATCGCCAGTTCCTCCTTCATCTTGATGTCGCGAACGCCATCAGAGAAGGCTAAGATGATGGCCTCCTAAGTCACCTTGGGAATCTTGAGGCGAGGGTTGTTGAAGCGCTGGATGTACTTCTGCAGGGTCTCCCTTGGCTGCTGTTTGATGCGGCACAGGTCACTCATGGCCGGGGGCCGGTCGCGAGTGCCCTGGAAGTTGGCGATGAAGCGGGTGCGCATCTTGTCCCACGAGGAGATCGTGCTGGGAGGCGGGTTCAGGAGCCAGGTGCGGGCACCGTCCTTGAGAGCCATGGGGAACCAATTTGCCATGACTTTTTCATCCCCATTGGCCGCTTCGATGCCCAGCTCGTCGAGCTGGAGGAACTCCGCGGGGTTGGCGGTGCCGTCGCAGCAAGGAGGCAGGTCCGGCTTGAACTTGCCCGGCCAGCCCATGCTGCGCAGCTCGGCGGTGAAGGCGCGACAGCCTGCGGTAGCCACCGGCAGCCTTTGCTGACGCGGGGCTTGATACTGGGGGTCCTCACGCGCTGCTGCCAGGAGCAGCGCAGGGTCTTAACGTGCTGGAGCAAGAACATGATCCTGGCGCACCGGTGCGGGGAGCTCGCGGGCGCCTTCTTGGGGGCGAGGGATTTCTTGGCAGCTCCTTTCTTGCTGCGCGGGCGCCGGACGCGGTGGGTCTCATCTAGGGGCCGCGCGCCTAGGAGCCAGGGCGCCTTCTTGACAAGGAGGTGGTGGAGGCACCTCTGGAGCTGCGTTACCCGCGCAGGATGGAGGCGAGGCAGCGGGAGGGATGGCGCAGGGGAGCCCCCTGCAGCACCGACGAGCTCGGTGATGCGAGCGAGCCACTCTTCGTAGAGGTCGTCGACAGGACGGTAGTGCAGGAGCTCACGTGCCAGGAGCAGTGCGGCATGCGCGTCCGCAGGAGCGCGACGGGCGTGCGACGATGAGCCAGCTGGAGTCGGTGACGGGGTGGCGGTGCGGCCTTCCCGCCGCACCGAGGGATGCTGCAACGACGCCTGCTGCTCGTTCCCCGCCGGGCCGGTGGCGGCGTGGGTGGCAGGCGACGGGGAACGACAGGGAGGCCCACTGACGGGAGCCGTCTGGGTGACGTGGGCGGCGAGGACAGCCCGACGTTCGGCACGAGCTCGGCGAGCGTCAGCCATGGACGCGATGAACGATGGAACGTGAGACGGCGGAAGAAAAGATTCTGGCACACCCCTACCCGGCACGCCAAATGTCGGATGTGGGGTTTCGGCAAACCCTTAAGGTTTGAACTCTGGGGTGCGCGCGAAGATCTTTCCTCTACCAACCCACGTCCCAACGCCTCGCTGAGAATCTAGACTACTCGATGAACAACAATAGGGACACGGGGTTTACACTGGTTCAGGCCACCATTGTGTGTGGTGTGTGGATTGCCTTAGGGGCTGATGATGTATAGTACAAAGGAAGAACAACCTCGTGAGGGGTGTTCTTGAGCTGGTGCAATGAACTGCTTGGGTGAGTTCAATCACCTATCGATCTAATGAGAACTTTCTCCCCCCTTCTACTATGGTGGCTAGCCCTATATATAGAGGCCCTGGTCCTCTTCCCAAATATTGAGCGGGAAGGGCGCCAACAACGGACATTTTGAAGGGGAACATCTAGTACAAGTTATCCTGAGTAAAGTTGGTCTTCGGCTGCCAAAGGCACTGGTGATGACGCCGTCTTGGGCTCCACGGTGACCTCCGTCCTGCTGCTCTACTGGTCTTGGTCCCGTTGCACTGGAATGGCAACCTTTACTTGATGCCTCGGTACTCCACGCCTGCGCTTGCCCCCTTTGCACCAAAGAGAAAACAAGGGCACTGCGAAGGCCGGCGCCCGCCTGGCGCCCGCCTGGTCTTGATCATCATGGCTTGCGTCATGAGCACCTCGCAAGGTACCCTTGCCTTGATCTCTCCGCCTCCTCGCGAGCTTTGCCTGGCGAGGCCGCTCCTGAGGAAGCCTCTTGTCGTCCGCCCTGCGAGGCTTGGCACCTCGCGAGGGTCTTGAGCTTGAGTCGATGAAGATGGGCCGCATTGGGCCACCACTTGAGCCACGCCGCAGGCCGCAGGCAGGCAAGTCTAGGGACCCCCGTTCCCAGAACACCGACATTAGGCTTAACAAGAAAATGGACTTTAAGAAATAGTAAATGGGATGTAATTATAATAACTAGGCAATAACAATGTACCAAATGCGTAATTAGTTTAAAAAATATATTATTTTTGTAATTTGAAAATTTTAATTTCATTACTTGTTGCGCGCACAATATTTCGTTGGATTTTAACGTAATACAACTTTAGTTTGATTTTATATTTAACCTAACTAGAAATTTTGGATAAAAATATTTTGGATCCCATGAAAATGTGGGAATTTTTTTTAATTCTGTTTTGAGCGGTTGTTTGAAATTATTAATCGTTGTCCATGCTAGAAGTTGGGCTATACTTTTAACAAACTATAAATGGGCTGTAGTAAATTCCATTAGAATTAAAAAATGGCATGTACATTCTTACAAATCGCAAATGGGCTATATGTTCTCTGCCAAATCCGAGCTGTGGGCCTACTAAGTTGACGCGTACCAAGGGCTTTGTCAACTTAGTCAATATAAACGATTCTAGCTGCAGTGACCGTACGATGTCCATCCAACGACCATAGTGCTTCTTCAACCTCTGGTCTTCTTGCTCCAGCCGCCCAAAGCAGCACCGGTCGTGCCGCGTGCTCCTGCCTCCCGTGGCCGGCTCTTATGCCACAGAGGCCTCACCGCCCCGTACTACTCCCACCACTAGCCAGGCCATCCCTCTAATCACCCACACCCCTTGTTATTCTGCAGCGACGGTAGCCTCACACCGCAGTCGAACCAGTGAACCCTCGTACTCTTCTCCGCGCGGGCTTCCACTGCTACAACTTCCCCAGCTCTGCGTCGTCCCCTTCCTAGTCCTCACTGTCATCCACTGCCCTAGTGCTCTCGGCGCGGCATGGTCAAGGTGGTCAACAACCGACTTCCATCGGAAGAGTGTTGTACGTGGAGAGGCCGACAGCTGGGTCCATGGCGGCCGCAAGGAAGTACCTCCTTATTATGCGCAAAATAATTATTCCTCCACTTGACAGCAGGGACCCACCAGATGGGCCACCTTATTTCGCGAAAAAAACGTTTCCCCCCTTACTGCTGGGACCCACCGGACGGGCCACCGTATTTCGCAAAAAAAATGCCCATCCCCCCCGTTGTCAGCTCGGATCCACCGGAATTGCCTCCTTATTACGCACAAAAAAATGAATACTCCCCCTGCTAGCTGGGACCCACCTTGGTGGGAGGCTGACTTGTGGGCCTACTAAGTTGTCGGGGATGGAGGGCTTTGTCAACTTAGTTAATATGAACGATTCTAGCTCCAGTGACCGTACGATGTCCATCCAACGACCGTAGTGCTTCTTCAACCTCTGGTCTTCTTGCTCCATCCGCCCAAAGCAGCGCCGGTCGTGCCGCATGCTCTTGCCTCCCATGGCAGGCTGTGCTGCCACGGAGGCCTCACCGCCCCTACTATTCCCACCGCTCACCAGGCCCTGCGGCAACGACAGCCTCACACCACAACCGAACCAGTGAACCCCCGTACTCCTCTCCGCGTGGGCTTCCACTGTTGCGTCTTCCCCGGCTCTGCGTCATACCCTTCCTAGGCCTCACCGTTGTCCACTGCCCTGGTGCTCTCAGTGCGGCATGGTCAACGTGGTCAAGTAACGACTTCCATCGGACGTGGACTGTACGTGGAGGGGCTGATAGCTGGGTCCACGGCCGCAGCAAGGAAATGCCTCCTTATTATGCGGAAAATAATGATTCCCCCACCTGACAGCAGGGACCCACCGGATGGGCCACCGTATTTCGCGAAAAAAATGTCCCCCCTGAGTGTTGGGACCTACCAGCTACATCTTCGCACGCAAGGAAGTGCGTCCATATTACGGGCAAAAAAATGATTCGCCCCCTGACTGCTGGGACCCACCAGCTACATCTTCGAACGCAAGGAAGTGCGTCTGGGAAAAAAAGAATGATTTGCCGCCCTGACTGCTGGGACCCACCAGTTACATCTTCGCACGCAAGGAATTGCCTGACAGTCGGGACCCACCTAGTCGAAGCATACGTAGCTTTGTCATTCTGGTCGCGAACGTCTATGTACATGCTAGTCAATGTAGAGGCATGCACGTGTCGTAGTAGAGGCGTGCACGTAGCATGTACATGTACGTACAACGGCCAGGGTGCAAGAAAGAAAATACGGCCACGTACGTGCATATGGGCAGGGTCTCGAATGCCTACTCGCGCATACGTATGGCCAGGGCTCGTGTACATGGCTGGGTCGGAATGGAGAAACTACGTCGTCGTCATGTTCATGGGGAGGCAACGGAATGCGTAGTGTTCATCGGGAGGCAACGGAACGCGTGGGAGCCAACCGTCTTGGACGGAATAGGCGATGGAAACGAGGCCTGGCGTACCGCAGAATGGAGGAAACGGCCTTGTGTTCGACCGGCCACGTTCGAAATGGGATCCTGTTCATTGGGAGGGGTCTAGCGTACCGCAAAATGGAGGAAACGGACTTGTGTTGGACCTCCTACGGTCGAAACGGGGTCCTGTTGATTGGGAGGGGTGTGGTGTACCGCAAAACGGATGAAACAGACTTGTGTTGGAGCGCTACGATCGAAACGAGGGTCCTGTTCATCAGGAGGGGTATGGCGTACCGCAAAATGGGACTCCACGGGATACTGTTCATCTCCACCGTCGACCTCCTCCAGCCTCCACAGGCTACTGTTCATCCACCGTCGACATCCTCGAGCCTCCACCTGCGACTGTTCATCCACGGGCTCCTATTCATCCAGCCTCCACCGCGCGCTACTCCACCGGCTACTGTTCAACCACCCCTCTCCACGGGCTCCTATTCAACCACCCCTCCACGGGCTACAGTTCATCCACCCCTCCACCGTCTACTATTCATCCAGCCCTCCACGGGGTCGTCCTGTTTATCCAGCCCTCCACGGTGTCCTGTTCATCCAGCCCCAACCATCTCGATCGATCGGGGTCCTGTTCATCCACCCCCACCACTCACTGTTCATCCACCCCCCCAATGCTCACTGTTCATGTAGAGGCAGCATCGATCGGCTTCAGTAGTAGTAATAGCAAAGGAATCGCTCGATCTGGTTCAGTTAACAACCATCGATCGATCACTCGGATTCAGTAACGCGTAGCCTGCAGTGCAATCGCTCGGGTTCAGTTAGAGCCCAACGCCTCGCACACACTCGTGTACGTGTACGAGAGAAACGCGCATCGCTCGGCCCCGACCACCCACTGTAACCGGGAACACCCCGATATTTTCCTCGCCCTTGCTTCTACCACGGTTTTTTCCGTCATGAACGGCCCAAAGAATGTCATGCAGCTGCGTCTCCGGCCCGCCCAGGACGAAAAGCCCATTTTCTGTCATGATTTTTTGTCATAGAAGTTGGAGCCCACCACATCTATGATGATACCGGGTTTTGGCCCAATTATCGTCGTAGAAGTGTCATAAGTATGACAGGAAAAAATTTCGTTCGACCCAAAATGTCATGGATGTGTCTTTTTTTTGTAGTGCTAAGATTGACGAGCTAAGTAATGTTCGGAAATATGATACTTACTGGGGATGCTGGATTGTTGCAGTCGAGGCCGGTGTACTCGGACGTCCTTGGCCATGTCTTCTGCTTCTTGAAGAGCAGCTTCCAGATCCCTTTGTGCGTCGTGCTAAACAATCGCTGCAGGTTTCGTGGCCCTTCCGGATTAAACTCCCACGTCTTGAGAGGCCATCGTTCGCAGGGAAGAGCTCGACGTATAAGCATCACATGAATCACATCAGCAAGGGTGATGTCATTTTCTATCATACTCTTGATACGCTTTTGCAGCATCAATACTTCGTCAGGGGGTCCCCAGTCTGGACCCTTGTTGGTCCAGGACACAAGCCGCAGTGGAGGTCCGGATCTGAAAGCAGGAGCGACTGCCCACATGGTGCCGCGGGGTTCGGTGATGTAGAACCACTCCCGCTGCCATACCTTGACAGTATCCATGAATTTCCCTTTGGGCCAGGTAACATGGTTGAGATTGCTCACCATGGCTTCGCCGCACTCGGCATGTTGGCCGTCTACCACCTTCGTCTTCACATTAAAAACCTTGAGCCACAAGCGGAAGTGTGGGGGGACGCAGAGAAGTGCCTCACACACGACAATGAACGCCGAGATGTGGACCAAGGAATTTGGGGCCAGATCATGGAAATCCATCCCGTAGTAAAACATGAGACCTCGGACGAAGGGATGGAGGTCGAACCCAAGTCCTCAGAGGAAGTGGGGGATAAATACCACCCTCTCTCCAGGCTCTCGGTAGGGATGACCTCCCCGGGGTAGGAAGCCTGTGTGTAATCTCCGCCGTCAAGTACCTCGCCTCGCGTAGATCCTTGATGTCCTTCTCCATTACGAAGGAGGCCATCCACTTGCTCTGGGAACCGGATCCAGCCATAGCCAGAGAAGTTGGGGCGAAGGGAAAGATTAGAACTTGGGTGCTGGAGCTCGGGGACGGAAGGGCAGAGGAAGAAGAAGGTGTGAGGTGAATAGATGGGTCCTTGTCCTCTTATAAAGGCAGTGAATATCAAGCGCCCCCTCATAAGCCTTAAACCTCGCCTATTCCCAAGGAGACATACGAACGGCACAGTTGGATTACCCAAACCCGTATTGATGAGAATCCCATGATAAGGGGACACGATCTCTGCTTTGACAAGACGTGTCAATGGTCGTGCCTTGAAATGCGAAGCGGGGGCTGTAAAACGGTTCAGAATAATAACGAGGTCAGGGCATAATGCCACGCTGAAAAAGTTGCCAATGGACATAACTTACTTTGTTTTAAGTATTTTTGCCCCTATAGCCTAGAGTTGTAATTATTAAACAGAGCCGGATACAACTCTTATGTGCGGAAGACTGCTTTGGAGTATTCGGAGAAGGAGCCCGCCTTGCAATGCCGAAGACAATCTGCACGCTGGATACGTCATCATTGAAGCCCGGTTCAGGGGCTACTGAGGGAGTCCTGCATTATGAGGTCCTCGGAGAGCCGTCTTATGTTACATGGGCCGGACTAATGAGCCGCGAAGATACAAGACAGAAGGCCCTCCCTCGTGTCCGGATTGGACTCTCCTTTGCGTGGATGGCAAGTTTGGAGTTCAATAATGTGTCTTCCTTTCTCTGTAAACCAACTCTGTACAACCCTAGGCCCCTCTAGTGTCTATATAATCCGGAGGGTTTAGTCCGTAGAGGTAATCATAAACATACAGGCTAGACATCTAGTGTTTAGTCATTACGATCTCGAGGTAGATCAACTCTTGTAACCCCTATACTCATCAAAGTCAATCAAGCAGGAAGTAGGGTATTACCTCCATTAAGAGGGCCCGAACCTGGGTAAACATCATGTCCCCTGCCCCCTATTACCTTCGATCTTAGACGCACAGTTTGGGACCCCCTACCCGAGATCTGCCGGTTTTGACACTGACAAAGGGTGCTTATGAAATTGAATCTTTGTTTGAAAAGTTTGAAGGTTTTGATGATGATGTTTATAGGCCTAAATTTTTTGCCATCCTTGAATATTGCTATGATAATTATAAATTCAATTCCGATATTGATGCATTTATTGAGAAAGTCTCCGTTGTCCAAGCGAGATTAATATTTTGCAGGAGTCTATGGAAGAAGGAATTGATGAAACTGTGAGCTCATTGGATGACAAGGATGATGAGGAGAGTGAAGAACAAGTGGAGGAAGAATGGATTAGCTACCCATGCCTACCTTCTAATGAGAGTAACCCTCCAACTCATACATTATTTAATGCCCCTTCGTTCTTACGAAAGGATGAATGCTATGATAATTGCTATGATCTCGTTGATTCATTTGAAATATCCCTTTTTGGTGAACTTGATGCTTGTTTTGCTTGTGGCCAAGATGCCAATATGAATTATGCTTATGGAGATGAACTTGCTATAGTTCCTTATGTTAAGAATGAAATTGTTGCTATTGTACCCACACATGATAGTCCTATTATCTTTTTGAATTCTCGAAACTACACTATATCAGAGAAGTTTGCTCTTATTAAGGATTATGTTGATGGGTTGCATTTTACCGTTGCACATGATGATTTTGATGAATGTAATATGCATGTGCTTGCTGCTCCTACTTGAAATTATTATGAGAGAGGAACTACATCTGCACCTCCCTATGTTTCCAACACGAAAAAATTGCAAGAAACTACTTATGCTATGTATTGGCCATTACTTGATGTGCATGAATTGTTCTTGTATGACATGCCAATGCATAAGAAGAGAGTTAGACTTCGTCGTTGCTTGATATATGTTGCTTTGTGCTCACTACTAAATGCAAAATCATTGCTAATTCAAAATCATTGCCAATGCATAAGAAGGTTGTCTCCCGGGTGGATCCATTACTTGAGCACTTTATGCCTAGCTTAATGGCTTTAAAGAAAGCGCTACCAGGGAGACAACCTGGAAGTTTTAGAGAGTCATTTATTTCTCTTGAGTGCTTTTGTAAAGTTTAAAAACAAAAAAAATATAGAGGGGAACCCAAAACTTTTCAAAAAGGAAAGTGAAAGTCAGAGAGACAAGCATTATTGAAGTGGGGGAGCTCCTTGAACTTTGTTCATGCTCATGGAAACTTTGTGAATCTAAATTATAGAAACTTTTCAACAAAAATAATAATCCCCTTGTACAATTCCATTGTATTATAAAAATAATGTGCCAAGATTTGCCTGTAGGATGGGTAGATTGCTTGTTGGTTTGTACGGTGCAAAACAGAAACTTTGGCTGAAGTGTGTGATTTTACATTTTTTACTGGAACGTCAAACAGTTCTGAAACCTTTTGCACTGTATTCTATACAAAATTTTTATTGTTCCTAATTTTCGCAGAATTTTTAGAGTTACAGAAGTATGGTGGATGTTCAAATATTTACAGACTGTCCTGTTTTCACAGATTGCTGTTATAACTTTGTTATTTGCGTATGTTTGAATTCTTCTATAAGCCTCCTTGACTTGGGGCCATAGAATTGTGATAGCATACATTGGGTAATGTTTGTTTATAATTATACAATAATGTTGCAGCAGTACATGGGATTTCATTGCCATTTTCACTAACCCCACCACTAAAAGTTTGTTTGAGTTTTGTGTGGATGAAGTGTTCGAAGATCGAGGAGGTCTCGATATGAGGAGAAGGAGGAGAGGCAAGAGCTCAAGCTTGGGGATGCCCAAGGCACCCCAAGTAAATATTCAAGGAGACTCAAGCATTTAATCTTGGGGATGCCCCGGAAAGCATCCCATCTTTCTTCAACAACTATTGCTATGTTTTCGGATTCGTTTCGTTCGCGTGATATGTGCAAATCTTGGAGCGTCTTTTGCTTTTAGTTTTCATTTTTCTATTAAGCACCATGCTGGTATGAGATAGTCCATGGTTGATTTATAGAATGCTCATTGCACTTCACGTATATCTTTTTAGTATGGCTTTATAGAATGCTTCATGTGCTTCACTTATATCATTTGAAGTTTGGATTGCCTATTTCTCTTCACATAGAAAACCAATGTTCATAGAATGCTCTTTTGCTTCACTTATATTTGTTAGAGCATGATCTTTTGTAGAAAGAATTAAACTCTCGTGCTTCACTTAGATCTATTTAGAGAGTGAACATGAATTGGTCAATTGCATGGTTAGTCATAAAATCCTACATAAAACTTATGGACCACTAAATATGATATGTTTGATTCTTTGCAATAGTTTTGCGATATAGAGATGATAAATATGTGGGAAGTACTAGTAAACGGTTGTGGTTAAGTAAGAATATTGGTGTGAAGGTTTGTGATTCCCGAAGCATGCACGTATAGTCTCTCGCTATGCTATGAAAGTTGGAGCACAATTTATCCTTGATTGTCTTCCTTATGAGTGGCGGTCGGGGACGAGTGATGGTCTTTTCCTACCAATCTATCCCTCTAGGGGCATGCGTAGTAGTACTTTTCTTCGAGGGCTAATAAATTTTTGCAATAAGTATATGAGTTATTTATGACTAATGTGTTGGGTAACGTAGCAACAATTCAAAAATTTCCTATGTATCACCAAGATCAATCTAGGAGATTCTAGAAACAAGAGAGAGAGAGAGAGAGAGAGAGAGAGAGAGAGGATGTGCATGTTCATACCTTTGACGATCCCTAAGCGGAAGCGTTACTAGAAAGCGGATGATGGAGTTGTACTCGCTGCGATTCAAATAGAGGAAGATCCGATCTAACACTGAATGGACGGCGCCTCCGTGTTCAACACACGTACATCCCAGGGACATATCCTCCTTCTTGATCCAGCAAGGGGAGAGGAGAAGTTGAGGGAGAGCTCCGGCAACACTTTGTCAAGCACTACTACTACTACAGAGGTGATAGAGAGGGGGAGGGCTGCGCCAGGGGAAGGGTGCGGCAGCCCTCCCCCCTCTCCTATATTTATAGGGGCAAGGGAGAGGGGGGCCGGTCCCCTCCAGATGGATCTAGAGGGGGGGCGGCGGCCAAGGGGGGAGGCTTGCCCCCCAAGCTAAGGGGGGGCGCCCCCTTTAGGGTTTCCCCCAAACCCTAGGCGCATGGACCCTAGGGGGGTTTGGATCCCAGCCCACCTAGGGGCTGGTTCCCCTCCATATTCAACACATAGGGCCCTCCGGGGCAGGTGGACCCTCCCGATGGACCCACGGAACCCTTTCGGTGGTCCCGGTACAATACCGATAAACCCCCGAACACTTCCAGCGACCGAATAAGGACTTCCCATATATAAATCTTCATCTCCTGACCATTCCGGAACTCCTCATGACGTCCGGGATCTCATCCGGGACTCCGAACAACATTCGGTAACCACATATTAATTCCCATAACAACTCTAGTGTCACCGAACCTTAAGTATGTAGACCCTACAGGTTCGGGAATCATGCAGACATGACCGAGACATCTCGCCGACCAATAACCAACAACGGGATCTGGATACCCATGTTGGTTCCCACATGTTCCACGATGATCTCATCGGATGAACCACGATGTCGGGGATTCAATCAATCCCGTATACAATTCCCTTTGTCAATCAGTATGTTACTTGCCTGAGATTCGATCGTCGGTATCCCAATACCTCGTTCAATCTCGTTACCGGCAAGTCTATTTACTCGTTCTGTAATGCATGATCCCGTGACTAACTTCTTAGTCACATTGAGCTCATTATGATGATGCATTACCGAGTGGGCCCAGAGATACCTCTCCGTCATATGGGGTGACAAATCCCAGTCTCGATTCATGCCAACCCAACAGACACTTTCAGAGATATGTATAGTGTACCTTTATGGCCACCCATTTATGTTGTGATGTTTGGTACACCCAAAGCATTCCTACGGTATCCGGGAGTTGCACAATCTCATGGTGTAAGAAAATGATACTTGACATTAGAAAAGCTTTTAGCAAATGAACAATCTTGTGCTATGCTTAGGATTGGGTCTTGTCCATCACAGCATTCTCCTAATGATGTGATCCCGTTATCAACGACATCCAATGTCCATGGTCAGGAAACCATAACCATCCATTGATCAACGAGCTAGTCAACTAGAGGCTCACTAGGGACATGTTGTGGTCTATGTATTCACACATGTATTACGGTTTCCGGTTAATACAATTATAGCATGAACAATATACAATTATCATGAACAAGGAAATATAATAATAACCATTTGATTATTGCATATAGAGTATATTTCGAACAGTCTCCCACTTACACTAGAGTCAATAATCTAGTTACATTGCGATGAATTGAACACCCATAGAGTTCTGGTGTTGATCATGTTTTGCTCGTCGATTAGGTTTAGTCAACGGATCTGCGACATTCAGATCCGTATGCACTTTACAAATATCTATGTCTCCATCTTGAACATTTTCATGAATGGAGTAGAACTCGACGCTTGATATGCCTAGTCTTATTGTGAAACCTGGGCTCCTTGGCAAGGGAAATAGCTCCAGTGTTGTCACAGAAGAGAGTCACCGGGCCCGACGCATTGGGAATAACTCCTAGGTCGGTAATGAACTCCTTCATCCAGATTGCTTCATGTGTTGCCTCCGAGGCTGCCATGTACTCCGCTTCACATGTAGATCCTGCCACGGCGCTTTGCTTGCAACTACACCAGCTGACTGTCCCACCATTCAAAATATAGACGTATCCGGTTTGTGACTTGGAGTCATCCAGATCTGTGTTGAAGCTAGCATCGACGTAACCCTTTACGATGAGCTCTTCGTCACCTCCATAAACGAGAAACATATCCTTTGTCCTTTTCAAGTACTTTAGGATATTCTTGACCGCTGTCCAGTGTTCCATGTCAGGATTACTTTGGTACCTTCCCACCAAACTTACGGCAAGGTTTACATCAGGTATGGTACACAACATGGCATACATAATAGACCCTATGGCTGAGGCATATGGGATGACACTCATCTTCTCTCTATCTTCTATTGAGGTCGGGCATTGAGCCGTGCTCAATTTCACACCTTGCAAAACAGGCAAGAACCCCTTCTTGGACTGATCCATATTGAACTTCTTCAATATCTTATCAAGGTATGTGCTTTGTGAAAGACCGATGAGGCGTCTCGATCTATCTCTATAGATCTTGATGCCTAATATGTAAGCAGCTTCTCCAAGGTCCTTCATTGAAAAACACTTATTCAAGTAGGCCTTTATGCTTTCCAAAAGTTCTATATCATTTCCCATCAATAGTATGTCATCCACATATAAAATGAGAAATGCTACAGAGCTCCCACTCATTTTCTTGTAAACGCAGGCTTCTCCATAAGTCTGCATAAACCCAAACGCTTTGATCATTTCATCAAAGCCAAATGTTCCAACTCCGAGATGCTTGCACCAGCCCATAGATGGAGCACTGGAGCTTGCACACCTTGTTAGCATTCTTAGGATCGACAAAACCTTCCGGCTGCATCATATACAATTCTTCCTTAAGGAAACTGTTAAGGAATGTCGTTTTGACGTCCATTTTCCATATCTCATAATCATAGAATGCGGCAATTGCTAACATGATCCGGACGGACTTCAGCTTCGCTACGGGTGAGAAGGTCTCATTGTAGTCAACCCCTTGAACTTGTCGATAACCCTTAGCGACAAGTCGAGCTTTATAGATGGTCACATTACCATCCGCGTCAGTCTTCTTCTTAAAGATCCATTTATTTTCTATGGCTTGCCGATCATCGGGCAAGTCTGTCAAAGTACATACTTTGTTTTCATACATGGATCCTATCTCGGATTTCATGGCTTCAAGCCATTTGTTGGAATCCGGGCCTGTCATCGCTTCTTCATAGTTTGAAGGTTCACCGTTGTCTAGCAACATGATTTCCAGGACAGGGCTGCCGTACCACTCTGGTGCGGAACATGCCCTTTTGGACCTACAAAGTTTAGTAGCAACTTGATCCAAAGTTCCTTGATCATCATCATTAACTTCCTCTCTAGTCGGTGCAGGCACCATAGAAACATTTTCCTGAGCTGCGCTACTTTCTGGTTCGAGAGGCAGTACTTCATCAAGTTCTACTTTCCTACCACTTCTTTCGAGAGAAACTCTTTCTCCAGAAAGGATCCGTTCTTGGCAACAAAGATCTTGCCTTTGGATCTGAGGTAGAAGGTATATCCAATGGTTTCCTTAGGGTATCCTATGAAGACGCATTTTTCCGACTTGGGTTCGAGATTTTCAGGTTGAAGTTTCTTGACATAAGCATCGCATCCCCAAACTTTTAGAAACGACAGCTTAGGTTTCTTCCCAAACCATAATTCATACGGTGTCGTCTCAACAGATTTAGACGGTGCCCTATTTAAAGTGAATGTGGCTGTCTCTAAAGCATAACCCCAAAATGATAGCGCCAAATCGGTAAGAGACATCATAGATCGCACCATATCCAATAGAGTGTGATTACGATGTTCGGACACACCATTACGCTGAGGTGTTCTAGGCGGCGTGAGTTGTGAAACAATTCCACATTTCCTTAAGTGCGTACCAAACTCATGACTCAATTATTCTCCTCCACGATCTGATCGTAGTAACTTTATTTTCTTGTCATGTTGATTCTCCACCTCATTCTGAAATTCCTTGAACTTTTCAAAGGTCCCAGACTTGTGTTTCATCAAGTAGACATACCCATATCTACTTAAGTCATCAGTGAGGGTGAGAACATAACAATAGCCACCACGAGCCTCAACGCTCATTGGACCGCACACATCAATATGTATTATTTCCAACAAGTTGGTTGCTCACTCCATTGTTCCGGAGAATGGAGTCTTGGTCATCTTGCCCATGAGGCATGGTTCACATGTGTCAAATGATTCATAATCAAGATACTCCAAAAGTCCATCTGCATGGAGTTTCTTCATGCGTTTGACACCAATATGACCAAGGCGGCAGTGCCACAAGTATGTGGGACTATCATTATTTACCTTACATCTTTTGGTATTCATGCTATGAATGTGTGTAACATCACGTTCGAGATTCAATAATAATAAACCATTGACCAGTGGGGCATGATCATAAAACATATCTCTCATATAAATAGAACAACCATTATTCTCGGATTCAAATGAGTAGCCATCTCGCATTAAACGAGATCCAGATACAATGTTCATGCTCAAAGCTTGCAGTAAATAACAATTATTGAGGTTTAAAACTAATCCCGTAGGTAAATGTAGAGGTAGCGTGCCGACGGCGATCACATCGACCTTGGAACCATTCCTGACACAGTTACAAATATGAGCAACCGCACCGGTATCAAATACCCAGGAGCTACTACGAGAACTCGTAAGGTACACATCAATAACATGTATATCACATATACCTTTGGTGTTGCCGGCATTCTTATCCGCTAAGTACATGGGGGCAGTTCTGCTTCCAGTGACCATTAACCTTACAATAAAAGCACTGAGTCTCGGGCTTGGGTCCATTGTTTGGCTTCTTCCTGGCAACTGACTTACCGGGCGCGTCAACTGCCTTGTCATCCTTCTTGAAGTTCTTTTTCCCTTGCCTTTCTTGAAACTAGTGGTCTTATTCACCGTCAACACTTGATGTTCCTTTTTGATTTCCACCTCCGCTGATTTCAGCATTGAATATAACTCAGGAATGGACTTCTCCATCCCTTGCATATTGTAGTTCATCACAAAGCTCTTGTAGCTAGGCTGGAGCGACTGGAGGATCCTGTCAATGACCGAGTCATCTGGGAGATTAACTCCCAACTGAGACAAACAGTTGTGTAACCCAGACATAGTGAGTATATGCACACTGACAGAACTGTTTTCCTCCATCTTACAACTATAGAAATTGTCGGAGACTTCATCTCTCTTGACCCGAGCATGAGCTTGGAAAACCATTTTCAGCTCTTGGAACATCTCATATGCTCTGTGCTGCTCAAAACGCTTTTGGAGCCCCGGTTCTAAGCTGTAAAGCACGTTGCACTGAACCAGGGAGTAATCATCACTACGTGACTGCCAGGAGTTCATAACGTCTTGAGTTGCTGGGAAAATGGGTGCTTCACCTAGCGGTGCTTCTAGGACATATGCTTTCTTGGTAGCTACGAGGATGATCCTCAAGTTTCGGACCCAGTCCGTATAGTTGCTACCATCGTCTTTTAGCTTGGTTTTCTCTAGGAATGCATGGAAGTTGAGGGCAACATTAGCATGGGCCATTTGATCTACAAGACATATTGCAAAGATATTTTAGACTATGTTCATGATAATTAAGTTCATCTAATCAAATTATTTAATGAACTCCCACTCAGATAGACATCCCTCTAGTCATCTAAGTGATACATGATCCGAGTCAACTAGGCCATGTCCGATCATCATGTGAGACGGACTAGTCATCATCGGTGAACATCTTCATGTTGATTGTATCCACTATATGACTCATGTTCGACATTTCGGTCTCTTGTGTTCCGAGGCCATGTGTGTACATGCTAGGCTCGTCAAATCAACCTAAGTGTTTTGCATGTGTAAATCTGGCTTACACCCATTGTATGCGAACCTTAGAATCTATCACACCCGATCATCACGTGGTGCTTCAAAACAACGAACTTTCGCAACGGTGCACAATTAGGGGGGACACTTTCTTGAAATTTTAGTGAGGTGTCATCTTATTTATACTACCGTCGTTCTAAGCAAATAAGATGTAAACATGACAAACATCACATGCAAATCATAAAGTGACATGATATGGCCAATATCATCTTGCGCCTTTGATGTCCATCTTTGAGGCGCGGCATGATCACCTTTGTCACTGGCATGGCACCATGATCTCCATTATCATGATCTCCATCATCGTGTCTTCATGAAGTTGTCTCGCCAACTCTTACTTCTACTACTATGGCTAACGGTTAGCAATAAAGTAAAGTAATTACATGGCGTTTTTCAATGATAGGCATGTCATACAATAAATTAAGACAACTCCTATGGCTCCTGCCGGTTGTCATACTCATCGACATGCAAGTCATGATTCCTACTACAAGAACATGATCAATCTCGTACATCACATATATCATTCATCACATTCTTTTGGCCATATCACATCACATAGCATACCCTGCAAAAACAAGTTAGACGTCCTCTAATTGCTGTTGCATGTTTTATGTGGCTGCTATGGGTTTCTAGCAAGAACGTTTCTTACCTACGCAAAAGCCACAACGATGATATGCCAATTGCTATTTACCCTTCATAAGGACCCTTTTCGTCGAATCCGATCCGACTAAAGTGGGAGAGACAGACACCTGCTAGCCACCTTATGCAACAAGTGCATGTCATTCGGTGGAACATGTCTCACATAAGCGTACGTGTAAGGTCGGTCTGGGCCGCTTCATCCCACAATACCACCGAAACAAGATTGGACTAGTAATGGTAAGCAAATTGAACAAACCAACGCCCACAACTACTTGTGTTCTACTCGTGCATAGAATCTACGCATAGACCTAGCTCATGATGCCACTGTTGGGGAACGTAGAAATAATTCAGAAGTTTCCTACGTATCACCATGATAAATCTAGGAGATTCTAGCAACAAGAGAGAGAGAGAGGATGTGCATCTTCATACCTTTGAAGATTGCTAAGCGGAAGTGTTACTAGAACGCGGATGATGGAGTCATACTCGCGGCGATTCAAATCGCGGAAGATCCGATATAACACCGAATGGACGGCGCCTCCGTGTTCAACACACGTACAACCCAGGGATGTCTCCTCCTTCTTGATCCAGCAAGGGAGAGGAGAAGTTGAGGGAGAGCTCCGGCAGCACGACGGCGTGGTGGTGGAGCTTTCAGTTCTCCGGCAGGGCTTCGCCAAGCACTACTACTACTACGGAGGTGTTAGAGAGGGGGAGGGCTGCGCCAGGGGAAGGGTGCGGCAGCCCTCCCACCTCCCCTCTATTTATAGGGGCAAGGGAGAGGGGGGCCGATGTTGGTGTCAAAACCGGCAGATCTCGGGTAGGGGGTCCCGAACTGTGCATCTAAGGCTAATGGTAAAAGGAGGCGGGGGACACGATGTTGACCCAGGTTTGGGCCCTCTCGATGGAGGTAATACCCTACTTCCTACTTGATTGCTCTTGATGATATGAGTATTACAAGAGTTGATCTACCATGAGATCCTAGAGGCTAACCCTAGAAGCTAGCCTATGATTATGATTGTTGTTCTTTGGACTAAACCCTCCAGTTTATATAGACACCAGAGGGGGCTAGGGTTACACAAAGTCGGTTACAGAGAAGGAAATCTATATATCCGAATCGCCAAGCTTGCCTTCCACGCAAAGGAGAGTCCCACCCGGACAAGGGACAAAGTCTTCAATCTTGTACCTTCATAGTCCAACAGTACGGCATAAGCATATAGTCCGGCCATACGAGGACCCCCTAATCCAGGACCCCCTCAGTAGCCCCTAAACCAGGCTTCAATGATGATGAGTCCGGCACGCAGATTGTTTTCAGCATTGCAAGGCGGGTTCCTTCTCCGAATACTCCAAAATAGATCTTGAACACAAGAATCGCGCCCGGCTCTGCAAAACAAATTCCACATACCATCATAGAGAGTACAATATTCCATGAGTCTAATCTGCTAACAATAACTTTTTCATAGCGTGACACCACGTCGCGGCCCGATCATTATTCGAACCGTTTTTCTCAACCTGCTACTGCACATATTGCGAGGCGGTTTTATTGGCACGTCTTGTCGAAGCAAAGAACGTGACCCCTTACCACGCGATTCTCATCAATACGGGTGTGGGTAACCCAACCGTGCCATCAGCACGGCGCTTGGGGATTAAGCAAGTTTCCAGGGCAAGTGGGGAGGCGCAGGATCCCTGCTGCGTTTATAAGGAGATAAGGACTCCCCTTTTTCACCCACGCCTTCTTCTTCTACTCATCCATTCTCTCTCGCTCAAGCTCTAGCACTCAAGAATTCGCCTTCTCCACCCACAAAGGCCCTACGAAAATGTTCGAATCCGGAGCAGGAGGCAAGTGGATGACCTCTACCGTCTGGGAGAAGGATATCAAGAAACTTCGGGAGGCCGGATATCTGGACGAGAAGATCGGCCACCGCCTTCCGACGGCGGGACAGATTGTCCCTACTCCGGAACTGCACGAGAATGTTGTATTCCTTCCTCACTTTGTCCATGGGCTGGGTTTCCCCTCTACCCATTCGTTCGCGGCCTTATGTATTACTATGGGATCGATTTCCATGATCTATCCCCCCCAATTCCTTCCTCAACATTTCGACATTCATTGTCGTGTGTGAGGCCTTCCTCCGCATCTCTCCACACTATGGATTATGGATGAAGATTTTCAATTTGAAGCCCAAGGTGGTGAGCGGTGAGCACGCTGAGTGCGTAGGAGCCATGGTTAGCAAGATGCCCAACGTCACATGGCCATCAGGTACCCTCAATGACTCCGTTGAGGGATGGCAGCAACAGTGGTTCTATGTCACTGAGCCACGCGGCATGAAATGGGTCGCATCTCCTGAATTCCGATTTGAAGCTCCCTTGCGGCTTACGTCTTGGCCCGAAAAGGGCCTGGACTAGTCTTTGTCAGACGAACTGGCAACGCTCCAGACGCGCGTCAAGAGCATGGGAGACAAGAACATCAAACTCATTGACGTAGTGCAAGTGATGTTGGTTCGCCGAATTCTCCCATGCCAACACAGGGCTTGCAATTTATGGGAATTCGACCCAGCCAAGCACCAGATCCTGACGGAGCTCTTCAGCACAACGCACGAAGATATCAGGGAGGTGCTCTTTTAGTCCGGCAAATCGTGGCCGGACTCAGCCGAGGACCATGGGTACAAACGATCCCGTACCGCAAGTTCGGTAAGTCTTTATATATTGGCAAGACGTACGCTTCAACCACGTATTTTAAGGGAAATTCTTAATATATTTCCAGACAATTCTCCCAGGGCTGGACGAAGAGGGCGGAGCGGATCTACTATCCAGACCCGCTGCCAGAAGAACAAGCCGGCCCACTCCTAATGAAGATGCTGGTTCTGGCGCCTTATAAGGCGGCTAAGAAGAAGGTCGAGAAGGAGGCCAAGGAGACGAGGGTGGTCTTCGTCGCAAAGGCACCTCGGACAAAGTGTCCAAAGATTATGAGGCCCACTCCTCCTCTGAAGAGGACGAAGAAAAGGTGGAAAGCCGATCTCCCCCAGCGAGGGGGAGAAAGAAAAGGACGGCCTCCACAAGCTTGGAGGCCGAGTCACTTAAGAAGGGAAAAACCCCTTTCCAGACGGACCCCAAACCGCCATCGACAATAGCACGGAGTGGGATCCCGGGGTCCAGCCCCAGGTTAATTCATGAGTATATAAAACCCGGACATGTTTGTATATCCAGATTTACTATCGGATAGTGCTAACGCATTGAGTCACGCCTTTTGTGCAGTCCGGCCAAGTCCCGCACCGAGCAATCCTCACCAGAGGATTCACTAGGCTTGAACGCTATGGACAACGGGACTCCCCCGACGGCTTCCTCCCCAAAACACGTGGACGACACCGAGGTATCGTCCCTAAGGGTCCCAGGCGAAAGAGGAACTGGGGAGACCGTCAAGGCGGCGCCATAGGTTCAAACCTCGGTGGCCGGTCACACGGGGAAAAAGGCCCCCATGGAAATCGACGGCGGGGGCTATCTTGAATTTGTCCCCCAGCCAGACACAGTTCCAGAGACCAACATGGCTTCGGAGTCGGGCAGGCAACCTCCCTCGACAAAAGGGGGTGCGCCTGTTCCACCGGCGACCTCTACCCAACCAGAGGTGTCGGGTATCTTATCATCAACGCTGAAGAATGCTTCCATCGTAGAAGAACATCGTTCCCTTATGGGTGCGGTGATTGAGAAGATTCAGTTTGCCGAAAGCGGACTGTCTGAACCCCGCATCAGCCTTATAACAGGCTTTGAGGTATGTTGTGAGGTTTTAAAGAGTGTTATAGTATAGGTATTAGCCCCTGATACACTGTTCGGTGTTCGAAAGAAAGAATTGGACAGAGGATCAAATACATGTTCGCAGGAGACTCACTTTGTAGCACCTCTCCCTCTTTTGTTTCTTTGTAAGCAGGCGACTATAGCGACTGCCTCCTCTCATACTGTGGAAGTCTGTGGACTGAAGCAGAGTCTGGAGCGGGCCAAAGAAGAACTTGGCTAGGTGAAGAAGCAGTTGGAGGATAACCAAGGTATGCAAAAACCTTGTTCGCATTCATCGTGAATGAATAATTTAGTATGATGAAATTTTTTCATGATGTGCTCTAGGGGCGATGACCGAAGTTGAGGCTCTCAAGAAGGCAGTAGCCGAGGGCGAGAAGATGGCAGCCGCAGAGCAGGTTCTTCATGAAAAGCACGAGGCTAGGGTTATTCAAGTTCAACAAGAGCTTCAAGAAGCCGTGAAGAAATGCGAGACCTTGGAGCAGAGTTTAGCGGAGAAAGAATCCGAACTCACCAAGGCTCGTCAAGCCGCACAAGATGCCCGAGGCGAAGCCCAAGGCACCCTGCAGGAGATCCACGAGGCCAGGAAGATCGCGACGGGTAAGGTTTTTTCTATTCAAAGCGGATATTTGAAGGGAGAAAATCACATTACTAATTTGAATTCGGATTTCTCCAGGGGTGTTTGCGGAGCTGCCGCGCAGCATATCGGATGCCGCACAATTCTACCGAGCCGAAGAAAGGAGCACTGTGGAGAAGCTCTTCTGGTCGCAGTATCTGGCGCTAGAGTATCCGGTGCCCTTTGCCGATCAACTGAAGCAGCTGATCGAATTCCATAAGGCGGCCGAACTAGCCATGAAGGATTTAATTATCCGGCTATGGCCTGCCGAGCTGATTTCCAGCAGCTACTTCGGGCTTGTGAAGCGGCTTGTGAGTGCGTGCCCTCGACTTGAAGTCATCAAGCGGTCAGTCTGTATGGAAGGTGCGCGAATGGCCTTCGCCCATGCAAAGGTGCACTGGGCGGTGATGGATGCCGAAAAGCTGATGACCAAAGGACCGCTGGAGGGGAAGGAGCACCGCAAGCCCGAGTTATATTATGATAGTGTCCTGAAAGGATCCCGCCTTGTAGCGGAGCAATGTGCTAAGGATATTATATTCCCATGAATACATTCATGCTATCCCATTAGTGTTGAACAAGGTCATTTAAATGATATAATGCCTGTTATTTGAAAATTTTACCTCCTGTGCGGCCATTTTATATATTAATCCTGAGAGTTGGCCAGTCGTCAGCTTCCGCCCCCACGTAGGAAGTACGGGGGTGTTCGGGATAAACCTGAGCACTCTTTACCCCAGTTTTGGGTCCTTGAAGGAGGTGTTCAGCGCAACGAACCAGGCAATTGGAGTATAAGGCTTTATCACTCTCACTTAGCCATAGGAGTTTGACAAAAGAAAAGTAGGCGCAGCCCCTGGTGTTCGGAAGGCCGCACTGGGGGCTCTATAAGCACCTGATCGGAAAAACCCGATCCATCGCACGCTGCATTAGTTATCACATAATGCGGAAGAAATCCTTAAAGATTTTGTGACCTCTCGAACAGCGACCAGCTCTCGCCGCATCATGACAGTCAGTTTTCGGCTTTCTCTATTGAGGTGCTCGTCCGGAAGAACCGGGACACAATCACAGTAGTTCTCCCTGTGCCGCCTTAGACGATATAGCGGAACGTAAGGTAGCAAAACATGGGAGCCGGGCAAACCCAACATTTGTCCCAAGACATGATTCGGAGCTAATGCATATAATGCTATAAGTTCGGGGTGCTGAACGACCGTGAAGGTGTTCGGACTTGCTTCCCGTATTATGGGCACAACGAAGCCCCTGGCATAAGATGTACCAAAGTGTACAGCTGCTATTTGACAAAAATATCAATAAAAAGGAACAGCAGGTAATCGTCATATGAAGCCACAAATTTGTAATTTAATAATACGTCAAAGCGTATGAGTACAAGTAGTGCGATAAAAAGAAATATGACTTCAGAACCTGCTGGGACCAGGGGAGGGAAGCTTGTGTGCGGATTCGGATGATCAAGGGGAATGTCCAAGGGTTCTCTTACGCGCTCGAACTATTTCCCTCCTTGGCATGTTTGTCCCCATATGGGCCTGGTCGCCGTGTCACCAGTGATGGCCTACACAAAAGTGGACCTGCAAAGAAAGTGCGAAGGATGTTTGTGTGCCACGGAGCGGTTAAGCCGCATTGTGTGGCCTAACCTGGCTTTGCCTCCGCCTGCCACCAGAGTGATTAATTGAGCCCTTGACAAGATGGGCTATCCTGCTGCATAGTAGTTCAGACTCCTTTAGCTGTGTCCGAGAACCTGGCTGTCGAATGAAGGTTTGATTAAAAAATGCCAGTCTGCAGTTCTACTGTTAAGCCGGCAGTGTGCTCTTTAGTACGGGGGGATCGTTTAGCTTTGCCATTAACTGTTATGACACCGCCTGGACCGGGCATTTTGAGGTTAAGATAAGCATAATGTGGCACCGCATTGAATTGAGCGGATGTGATTTGTCCAAGCAGTGCATAATAACCACTCCAGTAAGGGACAATGTCAAAGATTAACTCTTCGCTTCTAAAATTATCTGGGGATCCAAAGACCACCTCTAGTGTGATTGAGCTTGTACAACATGCCTCTACACCTGGTATGACACCTTTAAAGGTGGTTTTAGTGGGTTTGATCCTTGAGGATCGATGCCCATCTTGCACACTATATCCTGATAAAGCAGGTTCAGGCTGCTGCCACCGGCCATAAGGACTCGTGTAAGGTGGAATCCGTTGATGATAGGGTCAAGGACCAGTGCGGCTGAGCCGCCATGATGAATACTGGTTGGACGATCCTTGCGATCAAAAGTGATCAAGCCGGACGACCATGGGTTATATATTGGGGCGACTAGCTCCACTGCGTAGTCGTCCCTATGTGCGCGCCTCCACTCTCGTTTGGGAACATGGGTGGCGTGTATCATGTTCACCGTTTTAATTTGCGGAGGGAACTTATTTTGCCCTCCTGTCTTTGGTGGTCGGGGCTCCTCTTCATCATCCTCGCTTTGCGACCCCTTCTCCTTGCTGTCGGCGTTTGACGTGCCGGACTATTTGAAGACCCAGCATTCTCTGTTAGTATGATTAGCTAGTGTACCTAGGGTGCCGTGAATTTGGCATGGACGGTCGAGTATGCGGTCTAGACTAGATGTGCCCGGATTGTTCCTTTTGAATGGTTTCTTCCTTTGAGAGGTCTTAGAGCCGCTGAATCCGACGTTGGCAGTTGTGTCTTCGGTGCTGTCATCGTTGTTTCGTCATTTGTGCTTGCTGCTTCGCGGCTTGCCGTTGTCGTCTCTGGATTTAGAATTTCCAGGTTTATCTGAGGTGCTATTGCTACAAGCCAGCCAGCTATCCTCCCGCACAGAAGAGGTTCATGAGTGTCGTGAGGGCTGCCATGGATTTCGGCTTCTCCTGGCCGAGGTGTCGGGCGAGCCACTCGTCACGGATGTTATGCTTAAAGGCTACTAGGGCTTCGGCATCCAGACAGTCAACGATTTGGTTCTTTTTAGTTAAGAACCGAGTCCAGAATATCCTGGCTAGTTCTCCGGGTTGCTGGGTTATGTGACTTAAGTCATCAGCGTCCGGTGGTCGCACATAAGTGCTCTGAAAGTTGTCGAGGAATGCATCTTGCAGGTTCTCCCAACTGCCAATGGAGTTTTCTGGCAGGCTATTCAGTTGTCGAGGAATGCATCTTCCAGGTTCTCCCAACTGCCAATGGAGTTTTATGGCAGGCTATTCAGCCAATGCCAAGCTGGTCCCTTGAGTTTTAGTGGGAGATACTTGATTGCATGAAGATCATTGTCGCAAGCCATGTGACTGTGGAGAAGGAAATCTTTAATCCATACCGCGGGGTCTGTTGTACCATCATATGATTCGATGTTTACGGGTTTAAACCCTTCTGGGAATTCATGCTCCATTACTTCGTCAGTGAAGCATAGGGGGTGTGCAGCGCCTCTATGCCAGGCTACATCGCGACTTAGTTTGGATGAACTTGGTCTGCGGTATTCAGCCGGGACGGATTTGTATCCGTCGTGATGGTCATCGTCATGCATTGGGGTGCGCCCCCGTGATCCGTAGATCAATCTTGACTGTCCTGCTTTGTTTTCCAACTTGTCTCGCAGGTCATGTGTGTGTGGCCCCGGGCCTTCGTGTTTTTGTTTGTTCAGCGACTAGGTGCGGGCTGGTGTTTGGGCTGATAAGCCGCTTTGTCTCGTCCACGAGGTGGTCGGTCAGCCGCATCGTGCGCTGGTAATATAGGCTCTAGTGCCTCGTCCTCAAATTGAGGTAACAGCCTGCGGCTGCGGTAATTTTTGGCTGGGCGCTCGAGTCCGTATTCCTCGGCCACCAGGACCTCAGTCCATCTATTAGTGAGCAGATCTTGATCAGCATGAACCTGCGGCCGTTTTTTCCTCGAGCTCTTTGTAGTGGCTATAAGCCGACGCTTGAAGCGCTCCTACTCGATGGGATCCTCAGGCACGATAAATTCTTCATCGCCGAGGCTCACCTCGTCTTCGGAGAGGGGCATGTAATTGTCGTCATTCGAGTCTCCATACATTGCCTATTCATCAGGGCTAGCTTGCCCATCCTCCCATCTGGCTTGCACGAATCTTGGCTGGGCGGGATTGCTTTCGTCTTCGGCATCATCCGGAGTGTTATTGTCTCTGGTGCCGGTATCGCTGTTTTTGCTATGGCGGGGTTTAGAGCAGCGCCGCTGACGTCGGCGCTTAGGTTGTTTCTCCATAGGGTCACCCTCCGTTGCATCCTTTTGATCCTCGCCATTGTTTTCTTTGGGTGTGTCCACCATATATATGTCGTATGATGAGGTGGCTGTCCAGCGCCCTATGGGTGGTGGTTCTTGTTCTTCTCCGGCATTGTTGTCCATACCGTTGATGTCTTCGAAGTCGAAATCAAGAACGGTTAAATCATCGATAGTGGCTATTAATTGGGTGGTGGGTGGGCAATGAATTCCTTCGTCGTCCGCTTCCCGCTCAAGCCGGACATAGTTTGGCCGTGAGTCTTCTGATAGGGAGAGAGACTTTAATGAATTTAGCATGTCGCCCAAGGGCGAGTGCTGAAATATATCCGTGGAGCTAAACTCCATGATCGGCGCCCAGTTAGGTACGATGGGCATGGATGTACACGGTTCGGAGCCTATGGCCCAAGACGAGTCCGAGGGTCCGATGACACAGACCTCCTTGGAAGTGAGATTGGTGTTTGGCTCTATCGCCGCTGAGTGTGCGGCCTCCGTGGCAGGGTCCATCCACCCGTCCTCGGATGGCATGATCTGCTCCGGATTTAAAGCTGGGGCAGCTGCAGGTGTGATCTCCTGATCGACGTCCAATGGTAGATCTAAGTCATGCTCATCGCGGCTGTAGGGACCACCTGTCATGTCGGCAGTGTAGTTCAGGCTTCCAAACCTGACCTGATGGCCAGGGGCGTAACTATCGATCTGCTCCAGATGACCAAGCGAGTTGGCCCGCATTGGGAAACCGCCGAATACGAAGATCTGTCCAGGGAGGAAAACCTCACCCTGGATCGCATCGTTGTAGACGATTGAGGGAGCCATCAAGCCTTATAGTGACGACACAGTGGAACTCTCAATGAAAGCACCAATGTCAGTGTCAAAACCGGCGGATCTCGGGTAGGGGGTCCCGAACTGTGCGCCTAAGGCTAATGGTAACAGGAGGCGGGGGACACGATGTTTACCTAGGTTCGGGCCCTCTCAATGGAGGTAATACCCTACTTCCCGCTTGATTGATCTTGATGATATGAGTATTACAAGAGTTGATCTACCACGAGATCGTAGAGGCTAACCCGAGAAGCTAGCCTATGATTATGATTGTTGTTCTTTGGACTAAACCCTCTGGTTCATATAGACACCGGAGGGGGCTAGGGTTACAAAGAGTCGGTTACAAAGAAGGAAATCTACATACTTGAATCGCCAAGCTTGCCTTCCACGCAAAGGAGAGTCGCACCCGGACACGGGACGAAGTCTTCAATCTTGTATCTTCATAGTCCAACAGTCAGGGGTAAGCATATAGTCCGGCCATCCGAGGACCCCCTAATCCAGGACTCCCTCAGCCGGCCCCCTCCAGATGGATCTAGAGGGGGGCGACGGCCAAGGGTGGTGGCTTGCCCCCCAAGCCAAGGGGGGAGGGCACCCCCTTTAGGGTTTCCCCCAAACCCTAGGTGCACGGGCCTGAAGGAAATATGGCCTAGAGGCAATAATAAAGTTATTATTTATTTCCTTAATTCATGATAAATGTTTATTATTCATGCTAGAATTGTATTAACCGGAAACTTAGTACATGTGTGAATACATAGACAAACAGAGTGTCACTAGTATGCCTCTACTTGACTAGCTCGTTGAATCAAATATGGTTATGTTTCCTAGCCATAGACATGAGTTGTCATTTGATTAACGGGGTCACATCATTGGAGAATGATGTGATTGACTTGACTCGTTCCGTTAGCTTAGCACTTGATCATTTAGTATATTGCTATTGCCTTCTTCATGACTTATACATGTTCCTATGACTATGAGATTATGCAACTCCCGAATACCGGAGGAACACTTTCTGTGCTACAAAACGTCACAACGTAACTGGGTGATTATAAAGGTGCTCTACAGGTGTCTCCGATGGAACTTGTTGTGTTGGAATAAATCGAGATTAGGGTTTGTCACTCCGATTGTGGGAGAGGTATCTCTGGGCCCTCTCTGTAATGCACATCACTATAAGCCTTGCAAGCAATGTGACTAATGAGTTAGTTGCGGGATGATGCATTACAGAATGAGGAAAGAGACTTGCCGATAACGAGATTGCACTAGGTATTGAGATACCAATGATCGAATCACGGGCAAGTAACATACCGATGACAAAGGGAACAACGTATGTTGTTATGCGGTTTGACCAATAAAGATCTTCGTAGAATATGTAGGAGCCAATATGAGCATCCAAGTTCCGCTATTGGTTATTGATCGGAGATGAGTCTCGGTCATGTCTACATAGTTCTCGAATCCGTAGGGTCCGCACGCTTAACATTCTATGATGATTTGTATTATGAGTTATGTGATTTGATGACCGAAGTTTGTTTGGAGTCCCGGATGAGATCGGGGACATGACGAGGAGTCTCGAAATTATCGAGCCGTAAAGATTGATATATTGAAAGGCTATATTCGGACATCGGAAAGGTTCCGAGTGATTCGGATATTTTTCGGAGTACCGGAGAGTTATGGGAATTCGTATTGGGCCTTAATGGGCCATACGGGAAAGGAGATAAAAGGCCTCAAGGGTGGCCGCACCCCTTCCCATGGACTGGTCTGAATTGGACTAGGGAGGGGGGTGCCCCCTTCCTTCCTTCTCCTTTTCCCTTCCCTTTTTCATATTCCGTGTGGGAGGTGGAATCCTACTAGGACTCCACACTTTGGGCGCGCCCTATGAGGGCCAGCCTCCTCCTCCCTCCATCCTTTATATACGTGGCCAAGGGCGCCCCATAGACACACAAGTTGATCATTGATCTTTAGCCATGTGCGGTGCCCCCCTCCACCATAATCCACCTCGGTCATATCGTAGCGGTGATTAGGCGAAGCCCTGCATCGGTAGCTTTATCAACACCGTCATCACACTGTCGTGCTGAGAAACTCTCCCTCGAAGCTCTACTGGATCGTGAGTTCGTGGGATGTCACCGAGCTGAACGTGTGCAGATCACGGAGGTGTCGTACGTTCGGTACTAGGATCGGTCGATCGTGAAGACGTATGACTACATTAACCGCGTTGTCATAATGCTTCCGCTTACGGTCTACGAGGGTACATGGACGACACTCTCCCCTCTCGTTGCTATGCATCACCATGATCTTGCGTGTGCATAGGAATTTTTTTAAAATTACTACGTTCCCCAATAGTGGCATCCGAGCCAGGTTCATGAGTAGATGTTATATGCACGAGTAGAACACAAGTGAGTTGTGGGCGATAATAGTCATACTACTTACTAGCATGTCATACTTTGATTCGGTGGTATTGTTGGATGAAGCGGCCCGGACCGACATTACGCGTACCCTTACACGAGACTGGTTCTACCGACGTGCTTCGCACACAGGTGGCTGGCGGGTGTCAGTTTCTCCAACTTCAGTTGAATCGAGTGTGGCTACGCCCGGTCCTTGTTGAAGGTTAAAACATCACATACTTGGCTATCGGTGGAAACGACACCTATGGGATCACAGGAATCCCTACTACGGTTGTAGGGCACGGGGTCGTGAGAAGAGCAGGATCAGCAATCAGCACAAGCACACGGGTCGTTTACCCAGGTTTGGTCCGCGGGGATGCGTAATACCATAGTCCTGCTTTGGTGTATATTTGAGTGTTCTTAGAGTTCTTGGGCTAGCTATGATGAGTGTAACTTGTCCAAGGGTCCGAATCCTTCTCCTGGATGCCTTGGGCCTCCTTTTATAGTAAAGGGGATCGCCACAGTGGCACACAGGAGGTGGCACCAGGGTACTGTGGCTAAGCTTATCGCCATCCATTACGGGACAAGATGCATTTAATGCGCCGCTTAGGTGTCCCCCTCACTTTATCGGGGACGGAAACGAGCCCCCGTCCCGTCCGTCGCCACCCCACCTTGCTCTGACACGTGTCCAGGCCAGCGGTGCACATGGTGCCATGTAGGCTGGCAATCTGCTGAGGTGGCGTGGTGGTAGGGCCTTCACGAAGATTTGCATGCCACCATGTAGGCGCTCGCTCAGTTGGCTCGAAAGCCTCACGTTGACACGCAGGTGCCTGCCTAGCTGGTGGGCTGGCAGCTGCATGGGAGTAGTGGTGGAAACTTGGTGGGCGTGGGCCTGGCTGTGGCCCCGCGGATGTCCTCGGCAAGGGCCTTGCCGGGTCCCCGGCAAGGGCCTTGCTGCGGCTGCGTGGTCGTCCCCGACAAGGATCTTGCCGGAGGTCTCATGGATTTCCTCGGTAAGGATTCTACCAAGGCTCGTCGTCTTCTAATCCTCATCTGACTTGGAGTGTTTATGATCTTCACAAAGATCTGCATGCCATCATGGAGGAGCCTCCCGAGCCTTGGTCCCAACATGGTTGGTGGTGTTGGAAAACCTGGGGCTCAAGGGTGGCGTGCCCCGCTAGCGTCGGACAAGTTGCCCCGGCAAGGCCCTTGCCATGGCTGCAAAGGCTGCCCCGGCAAAGGTTCTGTCGGGGGAGCCTACCCTGTCCTCTTGCTCTTCATCTTTGTGTCTTGGCATTGCTTTGACCATCTTGCGGCTTTGACTCCACCCTCTGCCCTGCTAAGTGTGGCCGTGGGCACGGCTCCGACTGCCCGTGCACAAGTAAGGAGTACAAAGGAGTGCCCCTACTTTAGTACACCGACAGGAGCCCCCGGGACTGGGTCACACATAAGCACAACGCGTTGTTGGGCTAGGCCCAAAACGGTGCGTGGGTAGGCGTTATGGTTTTTACCGCAGTTACTTTTCCGTCCGCTGTGCTTCCCCACGGCCTGCGTTGGACACGTGACGTGGGGATCGTGTGCGGGGACGACCGAAGCATGTTTGCGTCATCCCACGATGAATAGCGAGGAGACGGCCCGCGCGTTCCTTGGGAACCGCAAGGTCGTTGTTGCACGTTTCCCATTACGCCCGCCCCTTGCGCCACATACACAGCATGCACGGCGCAGGGTAGGTGGTGGGCGCATGGGCTATGAGAAGGCGCGCGTGTGGGTTGGCTCCCACACGCCTTCAATTGGGCGAGGAGGGCGGTCGACGGCCTCGCTCGCTGCCACCTTAATGAGCCGGACTGGCTGAGGGAGGCGGCTGGACCCCGAATCCGCCCCTTTATAAGGAGGGGAGGGGGAAGGGCGACACCTCTCAATCCTTCGACATACACCTCATATCTTCCTTGGCTTCTTTCCTCCTCCCGTGATGACGAGATGATGCGTCCGTGCCTCGATGGTGGTGTCGAGGGTTGCTGCTCGACACCGTGTCCCTCCCTCCCAAGAGCCGGCGGCGGCCGAGCCGGGCACGAGGGGAAGGGGAAGGGGCGAGGCAAAGGTTGTCGTGGCGCTTGGGGAAGAGGTGGACAGGGCAGCGCATTGGCCTCGCCTCCACCAGCGGTTCCTCCCCCAATGTAGGGCCATGTCAGGGACCAGCCTCGCGAGTTCTTCATTAGGCTGCACCGGTCGGTGCATCGTCGTCTCTGCCTCCCTACTCCATTTGCTCGGGAGATGGAGCTCGACCCGCTGCAGGCTCTGAGACTGCACATGAGGGGCTGCGAGAACAGCGGCACATGGGCCTATGTTGATTTCCCAGCCCCTCATGTCATGTACCTCTTCTGCGGATGGAAAACCTTCGCTCGCATCCACAGCCTGACGGTGGGGCTCATTCTCTACTTCAAGCTGACGGAGAACGGCCTGCTCTCCGTCAAGGTCTTTGGGGACTTCGGGACTCGTCTAAAGTGCTGCGTGGAGAGCTCCTCGGATGACGAAGATTCTCCCTCGAGCGGGAGCGACGAGCAGGAGAGCGACAGCGACGACGAAAGTAACAGGCGCGGAGGGGATGACGGGTCCGACTAGGTGTCGGGCCCTGCCGCCCCTGGGTGGTGACGTCGGCAGCAACATCTGCACTTGGCCCCTTCTCCCGGTGGGGCCAGCTCCTTGAACTTCTCGGGGCCGCCTCCATGGGCGGCTGGTGTAGGGAGGTCAGGGAAGGCGAAGAAGGTGGGTGGCGGGCCGTCAAGTCAGAGTACGATGGCACTGACGCCTTCATAGCGTATTGACGACCCGCTGCCTCATCTTCCAGCTCTTCTTTTAGCACCACCATCTCCATCCCACTCTTGGATGGCCGCCGGGATGCTCTCTTGGTGTCTTCTGCTGCTCGTACCTCACCTAGGCGCTCCTTTTGCCCTTTTGCCTTCTTGTTCCGTTTCCTGAGGAGAGGGACAAGAAAGGAATTACGGGCACCTTATATTTTTTTAGCTTGTAAGCCCATGGGCCTTAGTTGAATTTAAAACTTGTAATCCCCTTGCTGATGCTTTCATTTCGTACGAACTGTACTTGTATGGGACCTATTAATGAAAAAGGGTTTTTGCCGGATCTTTTGTGTGCGAGCTAAGCCCGTACCAAGGAACGAATCCTTGTTATCTTCAATATAAACAATGCCACCCGGCAACAGGCCTTGCCGCTCCCTTACTCCATTCAACCATACTCACGCTTTTGGCGGCCACAGGGATGAAGTAGGGTTAGGCCCTACACCTGCTTCCTTGCCGCTGCGACTACAACCAAATTCCGCCCCAAAAGGTGATTCTTTGGGTACAGAAAACAAAGGGAGCACGGGAGCATAGAAACGAGACAAGGCTTCATACACCCCTAGTTTCATACGGGAATGTAAGATAGGGATGAAAAACTTATCTGAATCTGTGGTCTCCCCCCGGCAACCTTGGCTTGTCGGGGTCAGATCCTTGTATCTTCAGCTCCCGGCAAACTTGGCTTGTCAGAGCCGGAGCGCCAACTTGTTCTCCTTATTCCATATGGCTCAGCAGAGACGCTCATGTATCCTATGAACTAAAAGGACAGAAAAGAACAGAGAGACATAGACTCAACCTCTATGCTAGGGGTTAGTCGCCGCTAAGCACTATCAACCCTAACTAAGGGAGAGACTTGACCTAGCATGCATGCTATAACTTAGGGCGCCAGCACTTCATTTATTTTATGCTCAGGGTCTGCGCCTGGCTTTGTACAAAGGGTTACATGCCTTGCCGGCAAGGCTTGTACAAAAGGTGGCTTGCCGGGGGCCCGACAAGCCGCGCCTTATGGGTAAAACTTACGAAGATGCTCGATGTTCCAGGAGTTGCTCACTGGAATGGCATCTTCGGTCTCCAGGAGGACTGTGCCAGGCCTGGTGACTCATATTACCCGATAAGAGCCTTCCCACTTTGGCGTCAACTTGTTGGAATTCTTGGCTGACTGAACGCGCCGAAGAACAAGGTCGCCTTCCTCAAAGCTTCGGGCATGAACCTTGCAGCTATGGTAGTGGCGCAAGGCTTGCTGGTAGCGTGCTGCTCTCACAGTCACCGAAGACGATCTTCCTCAAGGAGCGTCGTGTCATCTTGCTACAATTGCTCTTGCTCAAGCTCATCATAAACGAGCACTCGAGGTGACTGTATATGAGTTCCGTGGGGAGAACTACCTCTGCCCCGTAGACCAGGGAAAAGGGTGTCTGGCCGGTGGCTCGATTTGGCGTCGTTCTGATCAACCAAAGAACCGTTGGCAACTCATCAATCCAGCGCCTTTCGCTTCCACGTAGCCTGTCGAATTTTTTTGTCCTTAGGCCTCACAGTACTTCAGCATTAGCCCTCTCCGCTTGGTCGTTGCTCCGTGGGTGATCCACGGAAGCAAAACAGACCTTGCTACTGAGGTCTTCGATGTACTACATGAAGGTATGGCTGTGAACTGCGTGTCATTGTCGGTGATGACCATGTTCGGTACACCAAAACGGCAAACTAGGCTCTTGAATAACTTGACGACTGACTGCGCTGTCACCTTCCTCACTGCTTCCACCTCCGGTCACTTTGTGAACTTGTCGATTGCAACGTACAAGTACTCAAAGCTCCCGACGGCGCGGGGGAAAGGGCCCAGTATGTCGAGCCCCCAGACCGAGAATGGCCAGGAGAGAGGGATTGTTTGAAGGGCTTGGGCTGGCTGATGAAGCTTCTTTGAATGGAACTGGCATGCTTCACACTTGGTTACTAGTGTCGTCGCATCCTGGAGGGCAGTGGGCCAGAAGAAACCCTGCCGGAAAGCCTTGCCGGCAAGGGCCCCTGACCCTATGTTGGAGCCACATATGCGTCCATGTATCTCTGCCAACAGCTCCAGTCCTTCCTCCCGGGGAATGCACTTCATTTCACCCTGTTCGGTCTTTTTCTGTATAGAACATTATCAATGAACTGATACAGAGCAGACCGGCGGGCTACTTTTTCCGCTTCTTCCTGCTCCTCAGGAAACTCCCCTATTTGGAGGTATCGGATGGTATGTTGTGCCCATGCTGGAGCCTGGGGCTCGACGGCAAGGACCAAAGGCATCTCCTCAGCCACAGGAGCACCTGTCTCTATGGGCATGGCCTGAGGCCCTGCCGGAGTTGGCTGCCCCATGGCAGGTTCGGCGTTCATGGCAACATCTTCGCCAGCGGCTCCAGGGAGCTCGGTGGGGAAGTACTTGCCAGGGCCTGACTTCCTCCGCTTGTTCTGCTCTATTGATGGTTCAACAGATGGTTGAGTTAACTGAAGCACAAAAGTACCTGGTTCCACAGGTAGCTTGAGGGCAGCGCGCTTCGACAGGTAGTCGGCGATGTCGTTCTCCACTCGGGGGACATGCTCCGCCTGTATGCCATCAAAGCGCTCCTCCAGTTTCCTCACCTCATCCACGTAGGCTTCCATCAACAGGCTTTGATAATCCTTATTGATTTGCCTGACGACAAGTAGTGAATCACCCATGACGATGAGCTTTTTGACCCCGAGGTCTGCCGTGATCCTGAGACCGGCAAGCGGTCCTTTGTACTCGGCAGTGTTGTTTGTCGACATCTCCCTAGGAAAGTGCATCTCGATCACATACTTGAGGTGCTCTCCGGTGGGTGCGACGAGCAGCACACCCGCACCGGCGCCTTCCAGCGAGAAAGCCCCATCAAAATACATAATCCAGTTGCGACTTGTTTCCTTGCCGGGGAGAGTGGTCTCCTGGACCTCTTCGTCGGGCGTCGAGGTCCATTTCGCAATGAACTCCGCCAAAACTCTGCTCTGGATCGTCGAGGTACTTTCAAACTTCAGACCAAAACTTGACAGCTCCAAGGCCCATTCCACAATCCTCCCCGTTGCATCTGGGTTATGCAGTATCCGTTGCAACGGGAGGCAGGTGACAACAGTGCCCTCGTGGGCTTGGAAGTAATAATGCAGCTTCCTCGAGAACATAAGGAGGCCGAAGAGCAATTTCTGCACACCGGAGTACCTCGATCTAGCCCCTGCAAGAGAGAGCTGACGAAGTAAACCGGGTGATGCATCATCTTCTTCTTCTGCACCACTTCACCTAGTTGCGTAGACCCTGTTCCACTGGCATTAGACTCTGCCAAGTGCCTCGCCCTACCGGGGGAGCTTTGGCTCGTCATCCACAAAGCCCATCATCGCTACTGTCTCTTTGTCAACCTCCCACTGCGTCAGTAGCACAACACTAACCACTTGATTCGTCGCCGCTAGATACAGCAACATGGGCTCTTGCGGCTTAGGTGCAACTAGTATTGGCATGGAGGAGAGGTACTTCTTCAAGTCTTGCAGCGCTGCCTCGGCCTCTGGGGTCCACTCCATTGGGCCTGCCTTTTTCAAGATTTTGAAAAAAGGAAGGGCACGCTCGGCAGACCTGTAGATGAATCTGCTCAAGGCAGCAATGCAGCCAGTGAGCCGGCGCACATCCTTGATCCTCTTAGGTGCCTCAATCTGTTTGATGGCCTTGATCTTGTCAGGATTCGCCTCAATCCCACGCTGCGACACAAAGAACCCGAGAAGCTTGCTGGACGACACGCTGAAAACACACTTCTCAGGGTTCAGCTTGAGGTTGATCTTGCGCAGATTTGCAAATGTTTCTTCCAAATCTTGCACAAGTGTTGCCTTGTCCTTGGTTTTGACCACTATGTCATCCATATAAGCTTCCATATTTGTATGTAGCTAGGGCTCAAAACCAATTTGGACTGCTCTTGCAAAGGTCGAGCCAGCACTCCTCAACCCGAAAGGCATCCTTAAGAAGCAATACGTACCACATGGGGTGATGAATGTTGTCTTCTCTTCATCTTCTCTTGTCATGAAGATCTGGTGGTATCCTGAGTAAGCGTCGAGGAATGATAACAGGTCACACCCGGCCGTGGAGTCAACAATCTGTTCAATGCGCGGAAATGAAAAAGGGTCTTTTGGACAAGCTTTATTGATATCTGTGTAATCAATACACAGCCTCCCCTTCCTGTTTGCCTTGCGCACTACTACCGGATTGGCCAACCACGTCAGATGGAGTACCCCTCTTACCAAGCCTATCGCTTCTAGCTTTCTGATCTCCTTTGTGATGAACTCCTGCCTCTCCAGACCTTGCTTCCTGACCTTTTGCTTGACGGGCCGCGCATGAGGACAGATAGCAAGAAGATGATCAATCACTTCCCTAGGAACGCTGGGGATATCGGATGCTTGCCATGCAAACACATCGACATTTGCCCACAGGAAAGCGACAAGCTCGTCTTCCTATTTGCCATCAAGGGTGGAGTTTGTGGTGAAAGCCCCTTTCGTGCCGTCCTCCTTGGCCGACACCCTTTTGGTCTCTGGCGGCGCAGCTCTGGACTTCTTGCTCTTGCCGGTGGAGCTCTCTGGCACGTCCTCAACGGGAGCACAGCACTCCGGAGAGGTGCGCTTGCCGGAGTGGGTGCGAGAGGTCTTTCCGGTCTTCTTTCCTCCCGGGGCTTCAGCGGCAGGAGCAAGGGCCTTGGCGGCACTTGCTGCAACTGCCTCCCAATAATGTTGGTCAGCGCAGATCAGCGCATCCTTCCTGTCAAAGGGGACGGTGATGATGTTCATCGGCCCAGGCATCTTCAGGGTGTTGTAGGCGTAATTGGATGCCGCCCTGAACTTGGCCAGTGCCGAGCGGCCGAGGATCCCATTGTAGGGCAAGGGTATCTCGGCTACGTCGAAGACAATCCTCTTGCGTCCTATAATTCAACTCACTTCCAAATGTCACGGGAAGCATGACCTTTCCCTTCGGCTGGCTTCTTCCCGGGTTGACCCCTTGAAACTTGCCCATTTCTTCGAGGTCTCCATCAGGAATCTACAGCCTTTTGATCACGATAGGCGAGATCATGTTCAGACCGGCCCCGCCATCGACTAGCATCTTGGTCACCTTGAGGTTGCATATTGTTGGTGAAACCAACAACGGCAAGCACCCAATAGCTGTTGTGCGATCAGGGTGGTCCTCGGTGTCAAAAATGATAGGTGTGCTGGACCACTTCAGTGGCTTCCGAGCGTCGACAGATGGCTCCGCTGCCGCAATCTCACACGCCCACTACTTGAGATGGCGGTGAGAAGTGTGCAACGAGGCGCCACCATCGACACACATGGCCTCCACTGCTTTCTGAAACTCATGATCGCCGGACTCGTCGTCCTCGTCATGATCATCGTCTTCCCGTTTCTTGTCGCGGCCCCGGGCGGGCCTCTCTTGCTGCTTATCCTTTTTGCGGCGGCCTTCCTGACCGCCGCGTTTGGTAGCGCCGGTGTCGTCGGATCCCTCGACAGCAAGCACAGTCTTGCCCTTGCGCTTTCTGTTACGGCACCGGCCCTTCTTCGCCGAGGCGGCGGTGTTGTCATCTGTGGAGTCGGTTTCCGCATCGGTGTCCTCGCTGGGGTACTTCCTCCCCTCTTCAGCCCGAACGCACCTGTCAGCCAGAGCATAGAGTTTGGCCACATCCCTGACCTTGTTCAGCGCCAGCTCTTCACGCATATTGAGGTTGCACATGTTCTGATGGAACGCGCTGATCATGGTGGCTTGATGAACGTCTGTGATGTTGTACTATACTCGACTGAACCTCTGGATGTACTTGCGCAGGTTCTCTCCTTCCTTCTAGGGGATGATATGCAGATCGCTTGCCTGGACATGAGCTTGAAGGCCTCCAATGAAGGCGCCAACAAACTCATGACACAAATCCGACCAAGAAGAAATGGAGTCCGCCGGCAAGTGCATCAACCATGACATGACTTTGGGCTTAAGTGCCAACGGGAAATAATTGGCAAGTACCTTGTCGTCACGGGCTCCAGCTGCTTGCATCGCGATGGTGTAGATGCTGAGGAACTCCGACGGGTGAGTTTTGCTGTTATAGTTCTCGCCGATGTCGAGTTTTAACGTGCGGTGGGAGGGCCACTGGAACTGCCGCAGCTCACGGGTAAAGGCCGGATAACCCACCTCGTAAGGTAGGCCGCCGTAGCCTCCCGGTGCTCAGTGGTCCATAGCGGGCCCTGCCCGCCTGTCTGACTGGTGGCGCGTATAGCGCCGATGTTCAATGGTCGTTCGAGTGTCTTCGTGAGCGAGCTCCCGAAGAACTTGGCGCTGGTCGCGGTGGGTCCATGGATCGGATGACGCTATATAAATATTATCACAAGCATCATCGCGACGGATTGACGCCCGCGGTGGTTGACGTGGGGGAGGAGAGTGCACCATGGCCACATCACCTCCGGCCCTTCCTCCGCTAGGATGCGGTGGCTCGGCGGAGCGCCGGCCCACGGGTGTCGCTGGTCGCGGCTCGTCCCTGTTAGCGATGCCAACGAGACTCCGGACGGTGGCCCTCCACTCGTCGAGCTTCTCCTCAGCAGCAGGAAAATCGACGAGCAGCTGCGCGCACGTCAAAGCTTCTGCTGGCGTGGGTGGCGGTGAAAGCTACATGGACCGTAACGCGCTCTGACCTCTAACCATGTTAGAGGGAGCTCTGTCACGGTCATGCGCGCCATTTTCGCCAGCGCTCTGGCATGCATGTTTGCCTTCTTCGTCCCACGAATGGTGCGCAGGGCTTTTCCCACGGTGGCACCCGGGGTCACCAATGTGGTGATGTTTCTCATCGTGCACAACTTGGGATGAGCGCGTCGTGGGTGCCGGCGTGGGCGTCTTGGAGGTCGTCACGCCGCCGACCGATGGCACGGCGACGCCCCTGGAGGGCCCCGCACCGCCTATGGGGTGCCCAACTTCGTCTCTAGATGTGGCGACGTCCGGCCCGTCGCCTTGCGTACAGACGACGCTGCTCACCAGGCTCTGGCTACCAGAGCGACGCGGATGCTCGCGGGCCGCGCCACGAGTTCTGTCCGCGACGGCCCCGCTACCCGCCCGTGCTGGCACAGGCAGTTCGGCTCCGGATGAGCCGATCGCTATCACCGTCTTCCTCTTGGGAGCCATTACGACGAAGAACCGCTAAACTAAATGCTAGACCAGATTCTCACAACTATAACCCCCTACCTAGCGCGCCAAAGATGTCGGTGGAAACGACAGCTATGATATCACGGGAATCACTACTACGGTTGCGGGGCGCGGGGTCGTGAGAAGAACAGGATCGGCAATCAGCACAAGCACACGGGTCGTTTACCCAGGTTCGGGCCGCGGGGATGCGTAATATCCTAGTCCTGCTTTGGTGTATATTTGAGTGTTCCTGGAGTTCTTGGGCTAGCTACGATGAGTGTACCTTGTCCAAGGGTCCCAATCCTTCTCTTGGATGCCTCGGGCCTCCTTTTATAGTCAAGGGGATCGCCAAAGTGGCACACAGGATGTGGCATCAGGGTACTGTGGATAAGCTTATCACCAGCCATTACGGGCCAAGACGCATTTAATGCGCCGCTTAGTTGTCCCCCTTAAAGCACAAGTGCTCCCTGGGTGATTTTGGTAATTAATGTCAACATATCTCTTCTTGGACTAATACCTTTACTTAGTACATTTCAAATAAGTTCGACAATGGAGTGGCATGGACTAGAGGATGTGGAACCCCTTCAAGAAGCTAAGGACAAAGGATTGGCTCAAGCTCAAAGCATAAGACTCTACATTTTCTATTTTAGTGATCCAAGATCACATTGAGTCTATAAGAAAAGCCAATACTATCAAGAAGGGATGAGGTGTTGCTTAATGAGGTTCTTGCTCAAAATTCTTAGTGATATGCTCCAAATCCCTCAACTACCTTCTCACATCCACATTTGACCCAAACCAAAAGTCAAACTCAGCCCCACCGATTCTTTCTATCAGGCGCCACCGAGTTCAGATGTCATAGCCACTGCCACAAACCCTAGTCTTTTCGGTCTCACTGATAGGGATCTCGATCTCACTGAGATGGGATTGTAATCTCTCTGTATGTATCCATTACCAAAATCGGTCCCACCGAGTTTGTGTAATTGGTCCTACCAAGATTACAATGCAAATTCTATATTCCTCTTCGTAACATTTCGGTCTAACCGAGATGAGCGAATCGGTCCAACCGAGTTTGCCTAAGCAACTCTCTGGTTAGCTTGTTACCAAAATCGGTCCCACCGAGTTTGTGTAATCGGTCTCACCGAGATTACGTTATGACCTAACCCTAACCACATTGGTCCCACCGAGTTGACATGTTGGTCCCATCAAAAATTCTAACGGTCACATTATTTGCTAAATCGGTCCGACCGAGTTTCAGGATTCGGTCCCACCGAGATTGGTAAGTTGTGTGTAACGGTTAGATTTTGTGTGGAGGCTATATATACCCCTCCACCCACTCTTCATTTGTGGAGAGAGCCATCAGAATATGCCTACACTTCCAACATACGTTTTCTGAGGGAGAAGCACCTAAACTTGTGTTGAGATCAAGATATACCATTCCTACCACATAAATCATGATCTCTAGCCTTCCCCAAGTTGCTTTCCACTCAAATCTTCTTTCCACCAAATCCAAATCCTGTGAGAGAGAGTTGAGTGTTGGGGAGACTATCATTTGAAGCACAAGAGCAAGGAGTTCATCATCAACACACCATTTGTTACTTCTTGGAGAGTGGTGTCTCCTAGATTGGCTAGGTGTCACTTGGGAGCCTCCATCAAGATTGTGGAGTTGAACCAAGGAGTTTGTAAGGGCAAGGAGATTTCCTACTTCGTGAAGATCTACCCTAGTAAGGCAAGTCCTTCGTGGGCGACGGCCATGGTGGGATAGACAAGGTTGCTTCTTCGTGGACCCTTCATGGGTGGATCCCTCTGTGGACTCGCGCAGCCGTTACCCTTCGTGGGTTAAAGTCTCCATCAATGTGGATGTACGATAGCACCACCTATCGGAACCACGACAAAAACATCTGTGTCTCCAATTGCGTTTGCACACTCCAATCCCATCCCTTTACTTTCTTGCAAGTTGCATGCTTTACTTTCCGCTGCTCATATACTCTTTGCATGCTTGCTCGATATGTATTGTGATTGTTAAACTTGTGCCAAAACTCCACTTCAACTTAAAGAAATTAAAAACTGCAACTTTTATTGCTTAGTGTCTAATCACCCCCCTCTAGACACCTCTTCTTGATCCTTTCAATTGGTATCAGAGCTTTGGTCTCCATTGCTTTGGTTTAATCACCATTGGAGGAAGATGGATGAGTCTACTTTGTGGAGTCTTAGACATAGAGTGCCTATAGTTGATGGAGAGTACTTTTATGAGTGGAAAAATGAGATGCTTATGATTTTCAATGAATATCATTTGAACAAGTACATTGATAGCCCTTGTGCACCTCATGTTGATCCTATGCATCCTACTCTTGATGAGTCAATTTACATGATTCGCAATCTTAGACCTATTTATCTTATCACTAGAGGTTTGCCTAGAAACTTGATAGGTTGCTTGCCTACTCTTAAATGTGCCTACACCATATGGAAATTTCTTGAGGAACGATTTCCAAATTATTCCTTGAAAAATCTAGATGAAATTCTCCATAAGTTTATTGCCTTGAGTAATATGAATTCCAATGATCCTATGTTTGGTGATTGTCTATTTGAGCTTACAAATCTTATGCATGCTAAAGGAAATGTTGGAATCATTAGTGATATTATTTCCGAAGCTATTAGATTTCATAGAGAAGATCATTGTCAAACTCACTCTAACGAATCACCCTCTCTAGGATTTGATCCACCACATGACGATGTTGAACATGGATACTATGATGAGGATGATGATAGTGACTTTGATCTTGATGATGCAATGAGACACTTTGGTCTTATGGCAAATCTTCCGGGATATATGGCAGGAGGAAAGGAATGGGTTCTTGATAGTGGATGTACCGATCACATGACCGGACATAAAGATATGTTTCGTGAGCTTGCTGAAAACGACGGCCCTCGAAAGTATGTCACTTTTGGTGATAACTCAAAGGGTAAGGTAGTTTGGCCTCGGTAAGGTGGCCATCTCACATGATAGCTCCATACAAAATGTCATGCTCGTTGAATCTCTTGGATACAATTTACTTTCAGTATCTAGACTTGTTGATTTAGGTTTCAATGTCCTATTAACTGAAGTAGATTGCCAAGTGTTTCGGAAAGATAATCATAAAATGGTCTTTACCGACATTCGTAGAGGTGATCTTTACATTGTCGATTTCACTAAAAAGGCTCAACCTAGAACTTGCTTCATTGCTAAATCCTCTAAAGGTTGGTTATGGCATAGACGATTAGGTCATATGGGCATGCGAAACCTTGACAAGCTTATTAAAGGAAATCATATCCTTGGCATTAACGATGTCATATTTGATAAGGATAGACTTTGCAGCGCTTGTCAAGCAGGTAAACAGGTTGGAGGAAGGCATCCTGTGAAGAACATCATGACCACAAGGAGACCACTCGAGCTACTTCATATGGATCTTTTTGGTCTCAACGCCTACAAAAGTCTCGGTGGAAATTCTTTTGGTCTAGTTATAGTTTATGATTTTTCAATATTTACGTGGGTGTTCTTTCTCGATGACTTATCGCAGGTTCAAAAGATCTTCAAAAACTTTGCTAGGAAGGCCCAAAATCAATTTGAAGTGAAGATCAAAAAGGTTCACAGCGACAACGGAATGGAGTTCAACAACGCAAATGTGGGCACCTTTCTTGACAAAGAAGGGATTTCACATGAGTTCTCGGCTACATACACACCTCAACAAAATGGAGTTGTTGAGAGGAAGAACTGTATGCTCATCAAAATGGCAAGAACGATGCTTGATGAGTACAAGACGCCGAAGCACTTTTGGGCAGAAGCGGTTGAGACAGCTTGTCATGCAACAAATCGCTTGTATCTTCACAAGCTACTCGGCAAGACGGCATACGAGATCCTCACCGGTAACCAACCCCAAGTTGGATACTTTCGAGTATTCAGCTCAAAGTTCTACATTCTTGATAAGCATCGTCGTTCTAAATTTGCTCCTAAGTCTCATGAAGGTTTCCTACTTGGTTATGGCTCAAACTCTCACACTTACCGTGTCTACAATAATTTCACCCGAAAGGTTGAAGAGACGGTAGATGTGAAGTTTGATGAATCTAACAGCGCGCAAGTAGAGCAATTGCCAATTGATGTAGGAGACAAAGACCCTTGAGAAGCAATTCAAGACTTGTCTATTGGCAAGATTCGTCCAACGGAGGTGAAGGAGAGTACCTCGTCCGTCCAAGTGGAAGCTTCTACCTCACGACAAGGTGACCCTAGAGTTGATACGGAAGCATCCACAAGTGGGAAACACCAAGATGAAGAAAACGAGGAAGTACACCAAGATGAACATCAACAACCTCCTTCTCCACCACGACAAGAGAATGACAACGTCAACAACGAAGAAGGCCAAGAAGAAGAACAAGATGAAGAAGATGTTCCACCAAGATCCAAGCAAAAGCTTTCACGAGTTCGAGCAAGAGTTGCCAGAGACCATCCCGTCAAGCAAATCTACAATGATATCCAAACCGGGAGAATCACTCGCTCTAAAACTCGTTTAGCTAACTTTTGTGAACACTATTCATTCATCTCTAGCATTGAACCTATGAAGGTTGAAGAAGCTTTGGAAGATCCGGATTGGATAAACGCCATGCATGAAGAGCTACACAACTTTGAGAGAAACCAAGTTTGGATATTGGTTGAGAAGCCCGACAACAACCACAACATCATCGGTACCAAATGGGTGTTTCGCGGTAAGCAAGATGAAGATGGACAAGTAGTTCGTAGCAAAGCACGTCTCGTCGCCCAAGTCTACACTCAAGTCGAAGGTATGGACTATGGTGAGACATATGACCCTGTTGCTAGACTTGAGTCCATTTGCATCTTACTTGCCTATGTTAATCACCATGATATCACCTTGTACCAAATGGACAATTAAAGTGCTTTTCTAAATGGTGAAATAGAGGAGGAAGTGTATGTTAAGCAACCTCCCAGCTTTGTCAATCCTAAGAAACCTAACCATGTTTACTAACTTCACAAAGCTCTTTATGGTCTTAAACAAGCTCCTAGAGCTTGGTATAAATGCTTGATCAAGTTCCTTATTTAAAAAGGCTTTGAAATTGGAAAAATTGATTCTACTCTTTTTACTAAAAGGGTTAATGGAGAACTATTTGTGTGCTAAATCTATGTTGATGATATCATATTTGGTTCAACTAACCCTCTCTTTAGTGAAAAGTTTAGAAAGCTAATGTCGGAGAAGTTTGAGATTTCGATGATGAGTGAACTCAAATTCTTTCTCGGTTTGCAAATCAAGCAAACTAAGGAAGGTACCGTTGTCTCTCAAACAAAGTACACCAAGGACTTATTCAAGAAGTTCAATATGCAAGAATGCAAAGGTATGACTACACCCATGCCTACTCACTACTAGAAAAACCCCTACTAATGGCGCACCTAGTATGGCCATTAATGGCGCATCTGTGGTGCGCCATTAACAGCACGCCATTAGTAATTTTTACTAATGGCGCACCACCTGGTGCGCCATTAGTATCTGGTATACTAATGGCGCACCGCGGGTGCGCCATTAGTATAGGCCAGGGTGCGCCATTAGTATGCCTCCCAGGGGCCATGTATATCCAGGTGCTTTGGCATACTAATGGCACACCACCACTGGATGCGCCATTAGTAACCATGGCATATTAATGGCGCACTTACCAGTGATGCGCCATTAGTATGCTTTGTCATACTAATGGCGCACTGTCATGTGATGCGCCATTAGTATGAATATTAGGTTTTTTTTATTTTTTTATTTTCTGTTTTTTGCACAGGTTACAAAATGTATAATTTGACAAAATATAGACAGCACACATCAACAACAGATTCATCGAATACAATAGAAGAATACAATTCATCATATTAGTCTCCGAATACAATTCATCATATTAGTCTCCGAATTGAAAAGACCGAACAAAGATAGAACATTATATTACAAGTCTCGAGACCGCGAGTAGCGAGTTTGTCTTCACATTACAAGTCGATATCGATCATCTAAACTACCATCACATAGAAGAGAGCTGCGGTCATCACGATGAGCATCATCACGATGAAACTCGTCTTCATCCGGTTCCTCCAACGCTCCCTCCCCTCTCCCGCTAGATAGCGGGCGTATCTAGATTCGGCCTCGGCCCTAGTGGTGTACCCTTTGTAACTGTTACCGCTGAATCGGTGAACCTGTCTCCGACACTCCTCCCAGTCATCGTAGACTCCGGGAACCTTACCCTTGTACACGACATACGTCGGCATCGCTATGCACTAGCCAAACGAAACGTTAGTACCAATTCACAGACAATACATAAGCAATATATAATTATGCAACAGAACGATCGGAAGAGAAAAGCAAGACATTAATAGCATCGATTACATCTAAGTTGAACGACTCTCGAAACCAAAGAGACATACTACAAGTTCATTAAAGTTTAATTACAACATGAGCCAATCGATGTTTCAGAACTAGACACAGCATCACTGCTTTCGACTCGACTCAAGGGACCGGAGCGTGGATGAAGCCGCCGTCTATCGTGGGAGTCATGAAATAACGGTCGTTGTCAGCCTGCATTTGTAGCATTGTGTCGATGTCACTGTTGGACGGTTGATTTCTGAGGTAGAACTGCCCCGAGGTACGAAGGACATCTTGATGGATGATTTCCGCAAACTCCGACTGGATGCGAAAGAATTCTTGTCGGAGGTCCGCGTCCTGGATTGCCGACACGCTCGCGGCCCAATCTTTGAGTTTACTCGGTAGCAGAAGTTGATGATGGTCCCGTACGATCGCCCGCATGTGATGGATGGCGTAGTAGGCACCCTTCTGACCGCCAGGCGGCTGCTTGACGCAGCAGAACGTCGTATTGTGGGAGAACACGTGCTTGCCGTACTTACGAATAGGCCTGGTGAAGGTGCCTCCAGATTTGGCGTAGCCGGGGAGAACATCATCAAGAACCTTCTTGACATTTGTGTAGTCTACGTTCGACTGACGGTCCGGGTCGAAATACGTGGCCATGGAATATTTGGGGCTTAGGAGGATGAGCGTGCAACGTGTGTCACTGCAGAAAACACGGAATGTTAAAAGAAAAACGATCGAAATGTAAGAATTCATATGTTACGGGCCGGTTGAGGGGAGGACTTACTCGGGAAAGTAAGGCACGAGGAAGTTATCCTTATCTTGGTTTGCCAGAATGACGCCTTCGAGGTAAGAACTCGCGACTTGCCGGTCCCCAGCGCTGCCCAAGATCTTGGCACGCATGTAGAAGGGGTCGACTATCACGATGTCCGGGGTCTTGTCGCGAATGATCCGCATCTCCATACTCAGCGAAAATAGCCGAACGAAGGTGTAGTGCAGCGGATGAAGGTTCAACATAGCGTGGATGTCATCAAAACGCAGGACGATCGTACGCCCGATGGAGTTATCCACAAAGCCCTTGCCCTCTGGCACCTTGGCCGCGAAAACTGGGTATGCCACATCCTTCTCCCTGAGACGCCGCTTCTCCAAAGAAAGAACACTGTCATGCAGACTCCGCATAGCACCGGTTGCAGCATTGAGCATATTTGTCGGTAGCATCGCCCTACCCGCCACATGCACCCTCCTCGAGATATCCTGCGGTGAAGGTGGCCCGTCCTGAGCACGGATCGTACTCGGTGCCGGCTGGCTCGCACCCTTCTTAGTCTTTCTTTTGCGTGCCTTCTTCTTCTCCTGTAATGGGACCGAGTTCTGCTCACAGACCGCCTTCTTGAGTGTGTTGGGGCTGATAATATTTCGCACCTCGCCTATCTGAGGCTCGGTGAAGTCGGCAGCTGGAGGCGTCTCCTGAGAGCTGAACGTCAGACGGCGCCTGTTGCAACTTGGCTTCTCCGCGGTACCAGCTAGATCGCACACGTCTTTTGTTGGGTTTGGTTCTTGAGAAGGAGGCCCCATGAAGTCGCCATCGTACCCATGTTCGGCAAAGTACTGATCGACGTTGCCAAATGTATCATCTTCGTCGTCGTCGTCGTTCTGATCCTGTGCCATATGCATGTTTGGATCCAGTGGCATAGGGATGTCCGGCACCGTTACGGCGGTCTTGCCATGGGGCCGACTTGGCGCCGGCACGACTGGCGGTGTTGTCTTTGGGGTGGTGTCCCCCGCCCCCAAACGAATCTGGCTCTTCGGCCAAAGCAGGGGCCAGCTCAGGCAGGCGCTGAGGGTCATCACGTCTTCATCGTCGGCCCCGACGGGTCGAATCGGAGGTAACAAGTCGTCGCAGCCTGGCAGCACCCGAACCAGTTGAACCCTAAACAAGTTGGGTGGCATCTGGGTACCGTGGAACAAGGGGTTGCCCGGTTGAACGATTTTGCCCTTGGCGACATCGACCAACTCGTTGTTCACGAAGTGGAGGAGAGTGCACGGAACGTCGGCGGCGCCCTGCGAAAACATGTAGGGCGTCAGGGATGCCCAGTCAAAGGCAAGGAGATGAAGTCCTCGGCCGAGAGAGGCTTAATTAGTTACCGTGATGATGGCGTCGAGCTCGGCTAATGTCGACGCACCGCCAACGGCGGGCGTGCAGTTGACGGAGGTGCCGCTTGCTGCAGAGGTGCCGGCCGGCGTACACCCGGGTGCATTAAGCTCCCGTGCCGGCGTCGGAGACACCAATGTCGCCTCCGCCGGAGGCACCAATGGCCCCGCCATCGCATTATGCGAGTTGCTGGCCGTGAAGCTAGGAATCGGGGGCGGCCCCTGTTGGCCGCCCGCAATCCACGCACTCAACCCCGAGATCAAGGTAGGCACAAGGGCGGTGATCGTCGCTCCGAGTCGTTGTTCCACTTGCTCTTGGACAATCTCCGGAATCCGCGCCACCTGTGCCTTGAGTTCTTGAACCTCTCGCGCCTGGCTTTCCGAGCTGGTCTTTTTCTCCTTCCGCACACCAGCGGAATAGTATGACCCCCATTTTGTCGACAAGCCTTTGCCGGCCACACGACCAGCTGACGTCGGCTTACTGAGCTTATCCTTGTTCTTCATTACATTCAACCCCCTATTTAGAGTGGTGTCCCAAGGGTTGCTCTTAGTCGACCCCGCGCTACTGCTTTCAGTCGCCTGCGGAAGGAATGTGAACCATTTAGAAATTTGGCTTCATTAATTAGAATGCAACCATATGGAGCTAATTACGCGGGGGTGTATTCCTTACCAGAACAAGCTCAAGCTGCCTGGTCTTCGGATCCGTGGTAAGCTCCTTTGTTTTCGGGTCCTTCTTGTACCGGGCCCTGACAAAGTTCCTGGTCTGCTTGTCACCGTATTTATCGAAGAGGGGCGGTAGGCCTTGCTCGGCACGGTCCGCCTCCTCCTTGTCCCATATAGGCTCCGCCACTCTGTAACCGCCGGGACCGAGTGTGTGTTCCCCTATGTTCAGCTCCCGCATTTGTTTCCCCCACTCACTTGATTGGGAGCTTGCGGTGCTCGAGCAATTGATCTTGAAGTCGTTGTAGTCATCTTCGGTGATCGAAGGATTTTTCTCCTTGATCTTCTGATAACTCTCACCTTTCTCGATCATTCTCTTCACATTGCTTTTCCAAGTAGACAGGGCCTTGCTCATCTTCGTGAGGGCAGCATTGTTCACTTTATTCCCTTTGAGGCTTGTGTTTTCAAATTCAGCGGGGAACTTGTATCGTTCGTGCAGCTTCGTGAAGAGGAGGTTGCGCAAATTCCCTCGGTCAGGATGCCTCAGGTTCTCGGTGTTGATCGAGACGGTGCTCCGGACAATGCACCCGAGCTGAAGCGAGTACCCCTTGACTATTCGTTCGGGCGCCGTTGGATTCCCGTTGGAGTCCACTTCAGTAACTTCCTCCTTGAGGGTGCGGAGCACGATCGGGCGCCGGTCCTTCCGTTGCCTCTTCGGTTGGCTGCCATCTGTGCGTGCGCCGCCATCATCAGTGGTGGCATCCTCGGCGGCACCATCAGTGGTGGCATCAGTGTGGTCATCCTCGGCGGCACCATCTGTGGTCTCAGGATCGGTGGGGAAGGCGGCGGCCTCATACAAGTGAGGTTGTTCCTCCATCTCCTGGGACAGCTCCCAGAATGCCTTGCCGCCCGAACCCCCGGCCTCATCGTTGTGGGCCATGTTTCTCTCTAAATAGAAACAAAGTTTGGTCAAAAAGTTGGTTATTGTCAAGGAACAAGATCTCTAAGTTGACCAAATAACCTAATTCTCGAGGAATGTCGCCAAAAAGTTGGTTATTGTCAAGGAACAATTGAGAGATGTTTGTGATATTGCCTAGGTGTTTTGGGATAGAACCTGTTAGTGTGTTGTTGCTAAGGTCCAAGTCCACGTTCTCAGGGTAACCTAGTTCTTGAGGGGTGTGTCTAGAAAGTTGGTTGCTGCAAAGATACAAGGTTGTGAGTTTGGTCAAATTGCCTATGATGTTTGTGATATTGCCTTGGATCTTGAAGGCACTGTTGCATGATGCAGTGGTACAGCCAGCATGGGACCTCATCTTTGCAGGCTAATTTTCTAGATTGTAACACTGGGATTTGTGCACAAGCTAAGCTAGCTAAGACAGTAGCTTCCTTGCAACCCACAAAAGACAAAGGAAAAGGGGTGAAAAGGGGGAGATGGTTAGCTTTGATGAGCAGGCAACATCTTCCTAACCCCCTTCTTCTTGTCTCCTCTCACTATCTCTCTCACACACATGGCAAGCAAGGGTGTCTGAGTGTGTGAAAAAAATACTAAACTAATCCAACCACTAAAGCAAATTAATTTTTATTTCGGTTGAGAATCGGGCACCTTCTAGGTCAAGAAAATTGGGCATGACCTTTGCTAATTTTCTTGACCTTGGAGTGCCCCATTTCTCAACCGAAACGGAAATTAATCAACGTTTCAGGAGAAAGGGGTCATTTTAGAAGATCACAAGTAGCAGCAGCATCACTTGACAAAATCACAACTAGCAGCAGCAACTCGCAGATAGCAGCAGCAGCATCACTTGACAAGTAGTACAGCAGCAGCAGCAGCAGCATGCATGCACTTGGTGCACAGAGTCCCATTTTCAATTTAGTTTCAGTAAAAATGCCACTAGCAAATACAGAGCAAAAATCCACTAGAAGTACACTGTAAACCCACTAACATTTACAGTGTAAATTCCACTAACAATTACAGAATGACAAAACAATATATTTATACTACAACATATATAAAGAAATCTCCGAGTATGGAGATCTTGTAATCAGAAGTAAACACAAGCAAGCTTCAATCCAGATAAAGGCAGTGGAGGCAAAGGCACTAAATCAAAATAGACACCTTAATTGTTTGTGTCCTACATATGTACACCGAAACAAGAATATTACTTTATACTGCAGCCATCACTGCAGCCTGAGCCTCACCCGTTAACTGTTGATTCCTCAAAAAACCAACCTCTTATCTATACTTACTAGTACTTTATACTGCCAAGCAAAAGGAGCGTTAGCATCCCTCTCCCTGTTTAATCTCATAGCACAATGATAAAGTTATCTTGTCCTGGCCATGGGGAAGCACCAAAACCCAATGGAGCCATTTTTTTGTTTTATGAGTTATATAAAAAATTAAATAGTTCCGTGGTTCAGGCATAATTGCCCTCATGTAGGATGGACGGGTGGCCAGGCAGGCTTGTTTAGTTTCGTCACTCAGTGTAGCTAGTTGTCTATACTATCGACCAATAACCAGTTGACTTGATGATCATCGTGTTCATTTTTCTCCTTCACTTTCCTTCTGGTGGAAGCAAGGCATCACTGGTTCATTGTGCATGTATGCTTCCTGTTTTTTACTTTTCCCTTTTTTTTGTCTGCTGGTGAACATTACCACTCCAGCAATCATTCTCTTATATTCTGTTTTCCTTTCCTTCTAGTATTTTTTATGGTACCACACGCCACCGACTAATGAGTTCAGAAGCACCAGACGGACTAATAAGTTTTGAACAACAACCAGCCAGTTGCTGCCAGGACGATAAGAAAAAGCAGTAGCAGTCTTCTGGCAAGGTTAAGATGCTTGATTGATAGAAAAAGCAGTCTTCTGGCAATCTATAGTGTTCAAACAGTTACTTGCTACATATTGTACCTTGTTTAATTGAATCATCAACTCAGTCAATCAAGCATCTTAACCTTGCCAGAAGACTGCTTTTTCTTCCAGCACATTCGTTGCAACCGAAAATTAATTAGCATCGTTCGGTTTTTCTTTTCACAAATCAGAATTCCACACCAAAAAAAACAAGAAAGCAATCTCCAACTTTTCACATAGCTGGTGGGAGACCCCAAATAGAACAGAATTCACTTAACACATGATGCAAACTTAGTTTCAGCACATAATCGCATATTCTTCATGATGAATCATGAATGACCAATTAACAAAACTGCCTGGAAAATACAAATCATAATTACTGCAATTCATATTTTTGAACGCATGAAAGTTCTGGAGACTATTTGAATTTGTATTACAATTCCTAGATTCTGAAGTTCGCAAATTTCTCTCTGATATTTGCCCTGATTATTTACTACAATAACCATGATGATAGGGAAGAGGAAATTAGTCAAATTACTGCTGAAGCTGAGTGCAAATTATCATGCTCATATGGAGATGGGATGGGAGGAGGGAAGGGGATAGGGGTCGGGGCGGTAGCTTACCTTGGAGGAGCGGGCCGGGGTGGAGGAGGCGGTCGGAGAGGATAAGGATGCCGGGGAGTGGGCGACGGTGGTGTGGACGGGGCGGCGTCCGGGCGGCGGGGTCGCGTCGAGGCGGCGGGGCAGCGTCGAGGTGGCGGGGCAGCGGCGTCGGGGCGGGGTCGAGGCGGCGTCGGGGCGGCGTCGGGGCGGCGGGGCGGCGTCGAGGCGGCGTCGGGGCGGCGTCGGGGCGGCGGGGCGGCGTCGAGGCGGCGTCGGGGCGGCGGGGCAGCGTCGAGGCGGCGGGGCAGCGGCGTCGGGAGAGGAGAGGGGAAGGGGATCTAGGGCGAGGGAGAGGGCGAGGGAGGGAGAGGGCGAGGGCGAGGGCGAGCAGTGGGTCAGGGCAGCGGCGGCGGCGGCGGTGGATCGAGAGGGAGAGGGAACTGGCGAGGGGGAGAGGGAAGGGGGGATCGGGCGAAGGGGGAGAGGGAAGGGGGGATCGGGCACAATACTAATGGCGCACCTCACCGTGGTGCGCCATTAGTGTATCCATACTAATGGCGCACCTCACCGTGGTGCGCCATTAGTATTTTTTTTATTTCAACTCGAGCCAACAGGTTATGTACCACCAGAACTGATCCACATCAAGTCCCCTCTACTAGCTCGACTGGTCAGCAGCCAGTTCTCACACCAGGAGGTCCTGGGTTCGACTCCCAGGCTCCACAAATTTTTTTTAGCATTTAAAAAGCTGTTTGATACTTATTTGTGTTTAAATATGTTCAAACTTGTTTAAATAATAACAGTAATATTTTTTTATAAGACAGTAGCATTTAAAAAGCTGTTTGATACTTATTTTTTTATAAGACGGTGCGCGGGGTGCGGGGGGTCGGCGGCGGCGGTTGAGTAGGGGAATCGAGGGTGCGGGGGGTCGGCGGCGGCGGCCGGTGGACTGGGGGGGTGCTCGGCGGCGAGGGGGACCGGATCTGGCGAGGTGGGATAGCGATCGAGATGGAGGGGGATCGAGATCGAGTGTCCATGAAATTTAAAAATATTCATGATAGTTCAAAAAGTACCCATGAAATACAATCGAGAAATGAAGTCTACGATTTAAATACAATCGATCTTAGCTAGCTATCTGTTCACAATCTTCTTGCCCTTCTTTTTCGCAAATGGAGTTCTTCTGTGGAACGGACGTCCTTTAGGTAGGGTGGTCCTGCTTCTTCTTGTGGTGTATGCTGCTACTTCATCATCGTCGTCATGTTCGATCCTCGGGTCGCCGTACTTGTCGAAGTCTTGCTCATTGGCTACTCCATCCATTCCGATGATCTTCCTTTTGCCTCTCCTCACGACAACACGACTGGGCTTTGGCGGGTCGGTAATGAAGAAGCATTGGTCCACTTGGGAAGCCAGTACCCATGGCTCATTTTTCGCGGTGACGTTTGCGCCCGCGGTCTTGGATTTGGCTTCGGGTATAACCATGGTGGTGAAATACCGGTCTTCTTTTATGACGTTCTTGGCCCATCTGACACGGAACATCGGGACCTTCTCTCCAGCGTAGCTCAGCTCCCAGATCTCCTCGATCCTTCCGTAGTATCTGTCCTTGTCGTTACCGGTGTAGGATTCCATCGTTACCCCGGAGTTCTGATAACCATCGCTCTTCATGTCCTTGGCCTCGGTGTAGAATGTGTAGCCGTTGATATCGTACGCCTCATAGGTCATCAGGTTGTGCTCGGCGCCCTGTGACAAGGCGAATATGAGTTGTTCTTCCGCGGAAGAATCCTCATGTAAAGGGTACGACAGAAGCTTCTGCTTGAACCAACGCGTGAAACATGAGTTGTGCTCTTTGAGTATATCTCCGTCCGTCCTCTGTTGGCCTCGGTCATTGTACGTCTTCTTAATAAAGGTTTTGTGCTCTACCACCCAAGGATCGACCACGTCTATGTGTTGTAGCGCGACTAGGTTTGCTCTTTCAAAGTCGGCGAGTCGACCCTCGAAGTCGACATGCATTTCGCGGCGACCCTCACGGTGACCCCATCCAGCGAGCCTGCCGAGGTGCCTGTTGACGGGCAGACCAACGGGGTTCTCGATGCCTAGATAATTCGTGCAGTAGGAGATGCACTCTTCGGTCAGAAAGCCCCTGGCTATGCTTCCCTCTGGACGTGACATGTTGCGAACGTATCCTTTGATGACACCATTCATCCTTTCGAACGGCATCATGCTGTGCAGGAACGTCGGCCCGAGTTGGATGATATCCTCCACTATATGGACCAGCAGATGCACCATAACGTCGAAGAATGCGGGCGGGAAGTACATCTCAAGCTCGCATAGTATCACCACGATCTCTTCCTGTAGCCTTCTGAGTTGCCTCACGCCAATCGACTTCCGAGAGATGACGTCGAAGAAGTTGCATAGGCCAAATAGCGTTTCACGGACGTGCGCGTCCATGATCCCACGGATTGCAACTGGAAGTATCTGCGTCATCAGCACGTGACAGTCGTGAGACTTCATCCCGCTGAACTTCTGCTTCGCTGGGTCTAGGTATCTGCTTATCTTCCCCGCGTAACCGTAAGGAAGTTTTACTCCTAGGAGGCAGGTGAAAAACTGCTCGATCTCCTCCTGACTTAGAGTGAAGCACGCGGGAGGGTAGTCATTTCCGGTCTTCTTGGCCTTTTTGCCTTTGCGACGACTTTCTGTGTCCTGCTTCGCCTCATCATCATCATCATCATCATCATCATCATCATATATAGCGTGAAGCTCCTGCCTGATGCCCATTGATTTCAAGTCTGCCCTTGCTTTCGGCCCATCTTTGGTCCTCTCTGGCATGTTGAGCAGGGTACCAAGCAGACTCTCGCACACGTTCTTCGTGATATGCATGACATCAAGGCTGTGAGGCACACGGTGGATCTTCCAGTACGGCAAGTCCCAGAAAACAGACCTCGTTTTCCATACCTTCAGCAGCGGCTCTGGCGCCTTTTGCTTCTTTCCCGGCAGTGGGCAGTCTTTCCAATTTTTCAACAGCTTGTCTATTTCCTCGCCGCTCCTCGTACACGGGCGTTTTCGGGGTTCGGTTTCACCATCGAACAGATCCTTGCGTTTCCTCCACGGGTCATCGTCGCGAAGCCACCTTCGATGTCCCATGAACACGGTTTTCGAAGACCCGGGATCTCTATCTAGCTGGCGATACGTTGTGTCATCCATGCACCTTACGCATCCAGAAAATCCGTGGACTACCTGCCCCGCAAGATATCCGTAACCGAGATAGTCGTGCACCGTCGTGAGCAGTGCGGCTCTCATAGGGAAATATTCTTTCTCTGCGGCGTCCCACGTATTGGCTGGCGTTTTCCACAGCGTGTCAATCTCCTCTTTCAGCAGCCCCAGATACAGATTGATGTCGTTCCCTGGTTGTTTCGGCCCTTCAATTAGCATACTCATGTGAATGTACTTCCTCTTCATGCACAACCAGGGGGGAAGGTTGTACATCCACACGAACACAGGCCAGGTGCTATGTGTGCTTCTCTGGCTGCCAAACGGATTGACTCCATCGGTGCTCGCGCCCAGCATGATGTTCCTTGGATCGTTCCCAAATTCTGGGTATTCGAAGTTCAACGCTTGCCACTGGCTCGCATCCTTAGGGTGACTCAGCATCTTGTCTTTTTTATCTATCTCCGGATCATTTGCGTCATCTTCTCGCTTCTTCTCCTCCCTATCCGCGTGCCAACGCAGGAGCTTTGCTACCTTAGGGTCCGCGAAATACCGCTGCAGACGAGGAGTGATCGGAAAGTACCACACCACTTTTCGAGGAGCTTTCTTCCTCTTCTTGTATCGAGTGACACCGCACACCGGACATATGGTAGACTCCGCGTGCTCGTCCCGATAAATGATGCAATTGTTCATGCACACATGGTATTTCACGTGCGGTAAATCCAGAGGACACACGATTTTCTTCGCCTCCTCCAAACTGGTCGGGCACTTGTTCCCCTTGGGAAGACGTTCGTGCCAGAATGACATGTTCTCGTCGAAGCATGCGTCGGTCATTTTGTGTTTTACCTTCATCTCCAGAGCCATGAGCGTTACTTTCAGGCGGGTATCCTCGGGCCTGCATCCTTCATACAATGGAGTAACCGCGTCTAACTCAAGTTGATCCATCTTGGCTTTCTCTCGGGCGGCAGCTCTTGCGTTATCCGTCTGCTTGAGAAGCAGCTCTTGAATATGAGGGTCCTGCACCCAGCCCATCGATGGTCCAGCGTCGTCTGCTCCGCCGGCATCATCATCATGTCCTGCATCTTCTACATGATGACTGTGTACAGCATCACCGTCGTGATCATCTCCTGGGGATTCTTCGTCTTCTCGCCCCCCCCGAGCCGCGGTGGTTGTCTTGCTGCCCTTCCTCATTTCTTGCCCGGCCCCCATGGACGACTTCGTAGTCATCTTCATCACCTTGCCACCGATAGCCATCCATGAAACCACGCAAGAGCAGGTGGTCCCGCACCTGCCCGGAATCCGGGTCCGCAATAAGGCTATTCAGCTTGCATCTTCGACACGGACATCTTATCTCCGTCTCGTTCTTTTGAAGCATCTCGGCCTTCGCGGACCTCAAAAACCTATTCACGATGCCTTCGGTCATCGTGCGGACCATGGTCGCCTGCGGGGTAGAGCAAAACGATATTTTAGAACCAAGAAAAAATTTGGCATGACTTTCCCTAAAAATAGGACCAAAAAGAATGCTTAATGCCAAAATTCTCGCCGAAACGGAAATGAATCAACATTCCGGCAAAATATTGGCAACTATCGCATTTCAAATACCGGTACACCTCCAAACACAAACACATATGCAACACCACAAACATATGCAACACCACGAACATACATAGATCTAGCTAGGCCATAAAAAGTGCATGTGCACATTGTTGTAGGGAGAACAACATAAATATAGCTTCCCCCCTTACTTACCTAGCAAAACAAGGTAACTTAACCACTTAATTTGAATGAATCTATGGTGGAAATGAGGTGAAAAAGAGGAGGCACCCGAGACAAGGAGGAGGCGGTGGAGAGAATGAAGTGGGGAGAAAGTGAGTGTGGGAGGAGAGGCTGTCCAAAATATCTTGTTGCTGCCCACTTACTAATGGCGCACCAGCAACAAATGCGCCATTAGTAATCCAGGTTACTAATGGCGCACCCCCTGGTGGTGCGCCATTAGTACTTTTGCAAAAAAAGGAATAAAAACAATAATAAAAAAATTAACATTAGTGGCGCACCTTCTGGCTGGTGCACCATTACTAGTTACAACTAGTAATGGCGCACCACCAGAGGATGCGCCATTAGTATGTTTGGACAGGCGCACTAGTTCAAAAAAAAATTGGTACTAATGGTGCACCGTGGGCAGGGTGCGCCATTAGTAGTTTCAACACTAATGGCGCACCACATGTCTGGTGCGCCATTAGTGTCATTTCCATCTATAGCCCTTTTCCTAGTAGTGACTAGTGGACATCTTGATTTGACCAAAGATGGTGAACCGGTTGATCAAAAGGTTTATCGCTCTATGATTGGTTCATTGTTATATCTATGTGCTTCACGTCCCGATATTATGCTATGCGTGTGCATGTGTGCACGATATCAAGCGGATCCTAAAGAATGTCATCTTAAGGCCATGAAAAGGATAGTGAGATACTTAATTCATACACCAAATTTTGGCATTTGGTATCCAAAGAGGGCCTCTTTCAATCTTGTTGGCTACTCCGACTCGGACTATGCTGGTGACAAGGTTGATAGAAAGTCCACTTCGGGTACTTGTCAATTTCTTGGTAGATCCCTTGTGTATTGGTCTTCCAAGAAGCAAACTCGGTGTCCATATCCACCGCCGAAGCGGAATACATTGCCGCTGGTTCATGTTGTGCTCAATTACTTTGGATGACCCAAACTCTTAAGGATTATGGGATATATGTGAAACATGTTCCATTACTTTCTGACAATGAAAGTGCTATCAAGATTGCTCACAATCCCGCGCAACACTCTCGAACTAAGCATATTGAAGTCCGTCATCATTTCATTTGAGATCATGTTGCTAAGGGTGACATTAACCTTAAGCATGTTCGTACCAACAAGCAATTGGCTGATATATTCACAAAACCACTTGATGAGAAAGTGTTTTCCAGGTTGAGAGGTGAATTGAACATCATTGATGCTTCAAACTTGGAGTAGGAACTCCATTTGGATACATGCAAGGCATAAGCCTATGACTAATACTTGATATTCTTCTCATGTTGCTATTTAAATATCTTGGATATATTTGCACCCTTGCATGCTATATAATCCTTGTAGGTACTTGGATAAATCTAAATCTATGAGATTGCAACACACTCACATCTTGAGCAAATCTCTACATCACCAAGTCTATACACAACGGTGGATGAAGACGAGGAAGCACGAAACCCTTCTAACATATCCTTTGACAAATTCTATTTTGAACTTTATGATTGTCATTTTGGATACACAAGTGCTCTTCCTTGCAAAGCTAACACATGTACGTAGATGAACTCACACTCCAAGTGGTGCTGCCAACTCTTGATGAGCTACATCAACTTTGAGCAATCCACACAAGTTCAACTATATGATCACGATCAACACCACCACCCAAGGTATGTTATTCCAACATAGAGAAGCTTTACTCCAAGACATGAGTCAAAGCAACTCAACTAGATGAGAATACATCAAAATGCTTAAATGAAAAATGGTAACCCCATTTTGAGCTTAAACGATGAGTATGACCTATGATCAAGTCATCTCACTCGACTCCTATGTCAATATACTCTAATATAGGTGACTTTGTCGCCGACCAATTCTAGATGAAGTTCTCTCGTGTTCTTTTCTGTGCTCTTGCATTTGTCTCATGCATATTTGTTTCCCTTTCAAAAAAAACTTCATCTAGATTCCTTTTTTTTGTTTTTCTGTTTTGCATTCCCTGCATCCAATTCCTTGCAAATCCTTGTGAGATCTTACATGTCTAGTGAGCTGAGGTGACAAGTGTTTTCTCTGTGATCAACTCGGTCACACCGGCCTGTTGTTTTTGGTCCAACCGAACCCTTTCGGTGCAACCGAAGCATACAACTTGGTGCCGCCGATTTCACAACAGGAAAAACAGCTTGCCACTTGTTCCTGTGTTCTTTTGATCCAGCTCCACTCAATGAATCTTGTCCTCTACCAGCATCACATTTAACTTACTACTTTTGTTTGTGCCTCAAGGACCAAACCCTCCTGTAACAAAATTCCAGAAGGATCCTTCTTGGAAATTGATGTCAAAGGGGGGGGGGGAGATCACATCAAAGCTTAATCATATCTATAGGGGGAGAAATACTCAAGGGGAGAGAGAGTAATCATCAAGGACCGCAGATGCTTAGTGTTCAAGAGGAGAGAAGTCACATGTCTTTAAGAGGGGAAAGACATATTCATATTTGTTTGTTTGCATTAGCTCTGTTTCTTTTCTTTGAGATCTGATTTTTTGTTCCCTATCTTCTCCCAGTATCCCATGCTAGATTCTGGGGGAGCAAGACATCTAAGGGAAGGAAATCATTGAATTCATTGCACATCTTTACCTTTGGGGACATGTCTATATCAAATGGAGTACTCAGTACTCACTCTCTACATGTCATCCCAGTCTTGGTACTCTTGTGGTTTCTTTTGTTTGCTCTGGCTAGTAGGTGCATTTGTGTTATCTAACCTTGTTTATGCAGGTTCATTCCATCCTAAGCCAACTCAAGTCCATGATACGTCTCCAACGTATCTACTTTTCCAAACACTTTTGCCCTTGTTTTGGACTCTAACTTGCATGATTTGAATGAAACTAACCCGGACTGACGCTTTTTTCAGTAGAACTGCCATGGTGTTGTTTATTGTGCAGAAAACAAAAGTTCTCGGAATGACCTGAAAATCCACGGAGATAACTTTTCGAAAATATAAAAAATACTAGCAAAAGATGAAGGCCAGGGGGCCCACACCCTATCCACGAGGGTGGGGGGGCGCCCCCTCCCCCTGGGCGTTCCCCCCTGTCTCCCCCCTGATGCTCCACCGACCTCAAGTCCAACTCCATATATTCCGTTTCGCGAAAAAAAATCAAAGAGGAAGTTTCATCATGTTTTACGATACAGAGCCGCCGCCAAGCCCTAATCTCTCTCAGGAGGGCTGATCTGGAGTCCGTTCGGGGCTCCGGAGAGGGGGATTCATCGCTGTCGTCATCATCAACCATCCTCCATCACCAATTTCATGATGCTCACCACCGTGCGTGAGTAATTCCATCATAGGCTTGCTGGACGGTGATGGGTTGGATGAGATTTACCATGTAATCAAGTTAGTTTTGTGTCACACCCAATATGCGATACAATCCTAAAGAGACTCGAAGGTCCCACCAAGGATAGAACCGCATATTGAAACGCTTTTGCAAGGTGGATATCATTACATCAACATTACACAATAGATGGGGATACATACAAGAGGCAAACAATTGCCGCAAGAATACATCAATACATCATCCATAAGATCAGCATCCGACTACGGATGAAGCACAAACATAAACTCAAACGACATCCACCCTGCTAGCCCAGGCTGCCGACCTGGAACCTATCCCCTGATCGAAGAAGAAGTAGAAGAAGAACTCCAAAACAAGCAAACATCGCTCTCGCGTCAAGATTATCGCAAAACCTGTACCTGCAACTATTGTTGTAGTAATCTGTGAGCCACGAGGACTCGGCAATCCCATTACCATGGGTATCAAGACTAGCAAAGCTTAAAGGGAAAGGAAGGGGTAAAGTGGTGAGGTTGCAGCAGCGACTAAGCAAGTATGGTGGCTAACATACACAAATAAGAGCGAGAAGAGAAACAACGGAACGGTCGTGAAGCTAGCAATGATCAAGAGGTGATCCTGAACTCCTACTTACGTCAAACATAACCCAAAACCGTGTTCACTTCCCGGACTCTGTCGAAAAGAGACCATCACGGCTACACACACGGTTGATGCATTTTAATTCGTATCTGGTGTCAAGTTATCTACAACCGGACATTAACAAATTCCCATCTTCCACATAACCGCGGGCGCATCTCTTGAAAGTTTATACCCTGCATGGGTGTCCCAACTTAGCCCATCACAAGCTCTCACAGTCAACGAAGGATATTCCTTCTCCCAGGAAGACCCGATCAGTCTCGGAATCCCGGTTTACAAGACATTTCGACAATGGTAAAACCAAACCAGCAAAGCCGCCCGATGCGCCGACAATCCCGATAGGAGCTGCACATATCTCGTTCTCAGTGCAACACCGGATAAGTCAAGCTACGAGTAAAACCAGACCTCGAGTTTGCTCGAGGTGGCCCCGCAGGCAGCTCGGTTTGGACCAGCACTTAGAGAAGCACTGGCCCGGGGGGGCTAAAATAAAGATGACCCTTGGGAGAGCGACTCCTAAGGGAAAAGTATAGGTGGTGGTGAGGCAAATGTAAAACCAAGGTTGGGCCTTGCTGGAAGAGTTTTATTCAAAGCAAACTATCAAGGGGGTCCCATAAATCACCCAACCGCGTAAGGAACGCAAAATCCGGGAACATAATACTGATATGATGGAAACTAGGGCGGCAAGAGTGGAACAAAACACCAGGCATAAGGCCGAGCCTTCCACCCTATACCAAGTATATAGATGCATTAATTAAATAAGAGATATTGTGATATCCCAACATAATCCTGTCCATCACGGAGCAATCTTCAACTTCACCTGCAACTAACAACGCTATAAGAGGGGCTGAGCAAAGCGGTAACATAGCCAAACAACGGTTTGCTAGGAAGGGTGAAAAGGTTAGAGGCTGACATGGCAATTTGGGAGGCTTGAAGAATCAAGTGATAGGAAGCATAGCATAGTGATAGAACAAAGCAACTAGCATAGCTATGATAGTAGTGAGATCCAGGGTGACGGTCATCTTGCCTTAAATCCCGCTAGGAAGAAGAACGAGTCCATGAAGAAGACGAATGGGAGTAGTCGAACGAATCCTCACAATCACAACATTATTGGAAATAAGAAGCAACACCGGAAAGAAAACAAACAACATGGTAAACACACAAGCATAAACATGGCATGATGCACAAACAAGTATGATGCATGTCCGGTTTAATGAGGCATGGCATGGCAATATGCAACAAACAATACTACAAGTTAAGTGGAGCTCAATATGCAACGAGTTGCATATTGATGAAACACCACATTCGGATTATTTAGTTCGCTCTCGTTTAGGTACACAACAATATTAAATGTTGTTAAACATGGCAAGAGATGAAGCATAATAAAACTACTTATCTACGCAATTTAAATGAGGCCGGAAACAACAAACAACAATTCCGGAAAAACCTCAGGTCCATATTTTAGATTTGGTACTGTTCTACCTAAAACCGTATTTAATTTTTGTTAAACAGGAAAATAAAGTGCACCATGTTAAACTAGGCATTTTTTCACCCCATTTACATATAAAGTTTATTAAATTTGGAGGTACGGTTATTTAGTAATGAAATAAATCATTTTAACATGGCATTTGAGCAAATTTAATCAAACAGCATTTTAAACATTTCAAACATGGATGAAAGTGGCAAATTATTAATATACACAAAATTCTAAGCATTTTACATATATAAATTATTTACATGTGATGCACGGTTCATGAGATATGTTATGCATGAACATGGAGGGGTAATCTGTAAAATGGGCGCTCTCAGGATAATTACTAAATTCGTCCAGGAGAAAAAAACATTACGGCGGCGACAAGGCTGACGAAGTGGCCGTCGGAGTCGCGGAGCTTGTGAGCGAGCAGAGGAGCTAAAGGACTCAGGCGCGCGAGGCTGCAAGAAGCTTCGGCTGGTCGAGGTACTTGGCGACGCGGACACCGGGGTTGGGAAGCCGCGGGGTGTGGAAGGAGCAGGTCGGGGTGGCCTCCAGCCAAGCGGACGGGCGTGCATGGGCGGGAACGAGCGGAGGCGAAGCCTCGGGCTCTTGCTGATCCAGAGAGTGAGGGAGGCTGTGGCTTTGCTGTGGTTGGACGGCAGCGGAAATCAAGGGAATTTGGTCGGGGAGGATTTGGATCGGGAGGAGATGGAGGTTGGTTGGTTGGGATGGATCCCGAGGGAGAAAAGTGAGTAGGTGGTGGCAGCGGGTGAGGGGATGGATGGATTGGACAGGCTAGCAAGGGTTTCATCTAAATATATAGCAAGAGGATTAGGGCAGGGTTATCTCGTCCCTCCGATCGCAATCGAACAGACGGAAAAAAATAGGCTAGGGAGTCCAAATAAGAAAATGGAGATGTTTTATAGATGTTTGGGGATGAACCGAATGCAACGGTGATGACTGAGCGGGTTGGGTTCGGTAAGTTTTGGACACGCACAAGGGGGCTGCGAGCTGGCAAAAGAGGTTAGGTGGTCACGGTCAAGAGGGAAGCGAAAACCCGATTGGTCTCGGAACAGTCAACGAAAGCAAGGGGGACATGGCAACTACGAACGGGTGCAAGTTTTATGAAAACATGCACATGCAATGCGCATGATGCTATGAGATGAGATGCATGACGTGAACAAAATGCAAAACAAAGACAAAAACCCAACCATGAAGGAAATATCATATCGCATCTCTAGAAAAGGCAAGAGTTGGAGTTACGAATATGGAAAGTTGTATACGGGGTGTTACAACACTCCACCACTACGAGAGGATCTCGTCCCGAGATCTAGGATGGCACCGAAGGGAAAAAGGAAGAGGAAGATAAGAGGTAAACTAAGTTGCTTCTTCGACAAACTAGTGAAACCATGAATCTTGAGAGGTTGAACAAATTGAAATAAAGAATACAAAGGAGATGAACGAGATTGCAAACAATCCGTTAGAAAAGAGGAAGAAGGAACATTACGAGAACTTGACGGTTGCAAAGACACGAATCAAGAGTTTAATGGACAAGATAGAATTCGAAACCACTCCGGTTAAAACAAGATGAGAGAGGAAGAATTCGGGCAGCACTCCGGTTGAACATGAAAGGAATAGGACATGAACTTGAGAAGATGGGATGATACTTGATGAAATCAACAACACACTACCTCCGGAACTATTGAAAGAATGGCATAATGGGTAAGAAGGATTTCAGGCAGCACTCAGGTTGAAAAGAGAGGCAAAACTTGACAAGATGAAAGAACTTGAATGAGGGCACAACACTCCGGTTAATGGATAAGCACGGAAAGAACACGATCTTCAAAATTCGAGATGATGAGCGAAGAGAGCAACATCACATTGCCTCCGAAAGAAGGAATAAAAGATAGATCATTGGAATAACAGAATGGAGAAGAAAATGCCAACTTCTGCCACAAAAGAACTTGGAAAGCACCCTTCCAATAAGGTTATAACGGAGTTGTTGGAAAACCAATAACGAAATGAATAAGCTTGTAGTGGGCTTATGGAAAACATCTCAAAATTATGAGGTGAAATTCTGCCACTAACGAAAACGATAGATTGGATTGAGGTCAACAAGGAGATGACAACTCCTTTCGCCGAGAGGATAGGAGAAAAACTTGGATCATTGATAGACACCACAATGAGCAACATTCCTTAGGGAAGGCTTGAGGTGAAATCTAACCCAAGATACTCCAACAAAGAGATTGATTGGTCGAAAAGATCTCTTGAACGAAGAGAAAATGATGGATTTAATTAACTCATTCCTGACAACTTGTGAATCATGAAACACGAGGAGAAATTGCCAAGGATGACATAACACCATCTCAAAAGATAAGGTAGAAAGAATTGCATTTCAGAATTCCAAAAGAAGAATACTTGAACTCCTCAGAAACAACATGTGTTGGGCACCATGTTTATTTTCCAGTATAGCTTGGCGGGTCATAACTTCGAGAGAAATCTTGAAGAACAATTGAAGAATAAAGAGAATCCTTAATGAACCACCATGTAGAGCCTCCATGAAGAACTCTGGTAATAAAAGGGTGATAGAAAGGAAGATAAGTTGAAAACACAAGGTGAAGCCTTGCAATAATTTAGGTGGAGCTTCGCGACGATATAACCGAGAAAACTTGGAACTCCGGAAATCGAAAAGATGAAACACTAGAACCGAGAATTACTTCATCATGAGCAATCTCCGGAAGAAAAGAATTGAATCACCTCAAGGAAATAAGAATAAGACTTATTATATGCTTATCCTTCATCAAATTAAATTGATGACAAGCAATGGATTTGGCATACTACTTATTCTCGTAGAAAGGATTAAGAGAAATATAGCGCAAATTTGAGAAGGTATTGATGGAACCACCGGTGGGATTAAAAAGAACAAATGAATTGATATGATAACAAAGGAAGTGAAATCTTGAACGAACCACCGTAAAAATTGCAAAAGAGAGTAGCAAGGGCACAATTCACCGGAAAGAATTGGAAAACAAATGAAGATACTTGAGGGGATTTAGATACATGAGAACAAAGAGAACATGAACTGATTAGAGGATATTTAAACGATTCACCGGTAAGATTTGGAGAACAATAGCTGCACGCTGAGAATGAAGAATTATGACATGATGGCCTTCGGAGGAAAGAAATGGAAACAACTCATGAAATGCTCCGGATGGGTGAAAAGAATTGTCACAATCGAAAACAATTATGAGAGGATGGCATCAAGCTTGAACTACGCATCTTTGGAAGAACGGGTAAGGATTTAAGAGGAACTCTTCTTCGGTCTTCAAAATCCAAGAATGACGATGAGAAACACCACCATGAATTGTTGAGATACTCCGGGAGAATGAAAAAACAAGGAGGTTGAGCCAACAATGAATAATAATTTGAAAGCGATCTTGGATAAGGCATGTGACTGATGGGATCCATTCTTACATCACACTTGAAAAGAAGTTGAGAATAACTTCGGGATAATTAGAAGAGTCAGGTAAGATCCTGGGAAAAGACGTGTGGGTTAGGGCCCACTCGAAAGAAACATCGCTGAAGGATTGCTTGAAATAAGGATTGCACCGATAGAATTAAATAGCTTGAATGAGAGAAAAACCCCAAAGTACTCGAATGAATTAAGATGGAAAAATGATTCTTCTGAGATATCTTTAGCGCTCAGGATACGAATAGAGAGAGGTGAATGATTATGAGATGCACCGGCATGGGATAGCATTTGAAATGAGGAAAACGATATGATCAACACTGAAAAGCTTCAGTTAAATCCACCGGAAAAGAATACGAGAATGAAGAATGATGAACTTGAAGCTCGTGCGCATCTTCACGAGGATCACCGGATAAGAACATTGATTGAAAAGAGTGAATAGACTTCACATGAATAAATGGATACTTGATTAAAATATATGAGTCCTTGAAGTTAAGGGTGGGAGGGTGGGAAAACAAAGGCAACTTGGGGCAGATGGAATGGATACCGTTGAGAAACTTAGAATTGATCTTGCGGATGTTGAAAATGATCGGATCCACTTGAAGAGAAGCACACCGGTCGAAAAAGAGTTGACATGACAACCTCAGTGATCAAGAAGGATTAGTACTCCCATAGTAATATGAGAACACCGTTTAGAAAAGGTATGGAATCAACACTTGACATTGTAGCAACTCGAATACCACAAATAAAAAAAAACAAAGGATTTGGCTTGCAGAATAAGCCAGAAACAAACATATGATAGAGATTTCGTCCGAAGTTTTCGTGGTGGGGCCTACACGGGCTCGATCGTACAGCACCATCATGTACAAGGCAGTGCACATGACATACGAAGTGTCCCCGGACCAGCATAGCCAAGGGCTCTTTAAGACACAACGAGACCACTGTAAAAACGACTGTGGATAGGCGGACCACTAGACGTCGAACCCCAATCTCATATCATGCATCTGTCGGAAAGATATTCTAGGAGCTACTTGAATTCCCACCTATAAACTCCCGAAACTTTCTGGTTATGCAATCTAGTATTGTGGATACAGGGGAAGCAATATATCTCACCCAAACTAACAATCCCTACATCCAGCTGTATCCATCCGTCAACACATAACCAAGAAAACTCCGGAAATCGTGTACCTCAACCTTTGAAAAGCATCCGTTATACGAGTTATGGCAATACTCCCGAACTCCCCAGTACTGGGTGGCATCGAGGTTATCTCACCAACAACTACATAAAAGAGATTTTTGATGTCGGCAAAACTCAGGTATTCCAGAACTGCAACGATAAAATTGTGACGACAACACCTCGGAGCTCAACTCCCCGGGACACTGCCACAACCCCTAAAAGTCAGGAGGCACCAAGAACAATATTATCGTCACAAGACTATTGGAACGATCCCAAGATACCCACATGATCCTAAAAAAATTGTGAAAAATTGAGGAGAGGAAAGACAAAACATCTACGTCAAGAGTCGTCACCAGAGCGACGAAGGGGGCTGAGGAGTAAAAAGAATCCTACTCTCTGATATATATAATCCTATGACTCAAAATAGTTTTCTTCTAAACTCAATAACGGCCAACAATCAAGGGGGCTCCTATGGTCGGTCGAGGCTCTGATACCAACTTGTCACGCCCAATATGCGATACTATCCTAAAGAGACTCGAAGGTCCCACCAAGGATAGAACCGCATATTGAAACGCTTTTGCAAGGTGGATATCATTACATCAACATTACATAATAGATGGGGATACATACAAGAGGCAAACAATTGCCGCAAGAATACATCAATACATCATCCATAAGATCAACATCCGACTACGGATGAAACACAAACAGAAACTCAAATGACATCCACCATGCTAGCCCAGGATGCAGACCTGGAACCTATCCCCTGATTGAAGAAGAAGTAGAAGAAGAACTCCAAAACAAGCAAACATCGCTCTCGCGTCAATATTATCGCAAAACCTATACCTACAACTTTTTTTTGTAGTAATCTATGAGCCACGAGGACTCGGCAATCCCATTACCATGGGTATCAAGACTAGCAAAGCTTAAAGGGAAAGGAAGGGGTAAAGTGGTGAGGTTGCAGCAGCGACTAAGCTAGTATGGTGGCTAACATACGCAAATAAGAGCGAGAAGAGAAACAACGGAATGGTCGTGAAGCTAGCAATGATCAAGAGGTGATCCTGAACTCCTACTTACGTCAAACATAACCCAAAACCGTGTTCACTTCCCGGACTCCGTCGAAAAGAGACCATCACGGCTACACACACGGTTGATGCATTTTAATTCGTATCTGGTGTCAAGTTATCTACAACCGGACATTAACAAATTCCCATCTTCCACATAACCGCGGGCACAGCTCTTGAAAGTTTATACCCTGCATGGGTGTCCCAACTTAGCCCATCACAAGCTCTCGCAGTCAACGAAGGATATTCCTTCTCCCAGGAAGACCCGATCAGTCTCGGAATCCCGGTTTACAAGACATTTCGACAATGGTAAAACCAAACCAGCAAAGCCGCCCGATGCGCCGACAATCCCGATAGGAGCTGCACATATCTCGTTCTCAGTGCAACACCGGATAAGTCAAGCTACGAGTAAAACCAGACCTCGAGTTTGCCCGAGGTGGCCCCGCAGGCTGCTCGGTTTGGACCAGCACTTAGAGAAGCACTGGCCCGGGGGGGCTAAAATAAAGATGACCCTCGGGAAAGCGACTCCTAAGGGAAAAGTATAGATGGTGGTGAGGCAAATGTAAAACCAAGGTTGGGCCTTGCTGGAAGAGTTTTATTCAAAGCAAACTGTCAAGGGGGTCCCATAAATCACCCAACCGCGTAAGGAACGCAAAATCCGGGAACATAATACCGATATGGCGGAAACTAGGGCGGCAAGAGTGGAACAAAACACCAGGCATAAGGCCGAGCCTTCCACCCTTTACCAAGTATATAGATGCATTAATTAAATAAGAAATATTGTGATATCCCAACATAATCTTGTCCATCACGGAGCAATCTTCAACTTCACCTGCAACTAACAACGCTATAAGAGGGGCTGAGCAAAGCGGTAACATAGCCAAACAACGGTTTGCTAGGAAGGGTGAAAAGGTTAGAGGCTGACATGGCAATTTGGGAGGCTTGAAGAATCAAGTGATAGGAAGCATAGCATAGCGATAGAACGAAGCAACTAGCATAGCAATGATAGTAGTGAGATCCAGGGTGACGGTCATCTTGCCTGAAATCCCGCTAGGAAGAAGAACGAGTCCATGAAGAAGACGAACGGGAGTAGTCGAACGAATCCTCACAATCGCAACATTACTGGAACTAAGAAGCAACACCAGAAAGAAACAAACAACATGGTAAACGCACAAGCATTAACATGGCATGATGCACAAACAAGTATGATGCATGTCCGGTTTAATGAGGCATGGCATGGCAATATGCAACAAACAATACTACAAGTTAAGTGGAGCTCAATATGCAACGAGTTGCATATTGACGAAACACCACATTCAGATTATTTAGTTCACTCTCGTTTAGGTACACAACAATATTAAATGTTGTTAAACATGGCAAGAGATGAAGCATAATAAAACTACCTATCTAGGCAATTTCAATGAGGCCGGAAACAACAAACAACAATTCCGGAAAAACCTCATGTCCATATTTTAGATTTGGTACTGTTCTGCCTAAAACCATATTTTATTGTTGTTAAACAGGAAAATAAAGTGCACCATGTTAAACTAGGCATTTTTCCACCCCATTTACATATAAAGCTTATTAAATTTGGAGGTACAGTTATTTAGTAATGAAATAAATCATTTTAACATGGCATTTGAGCAAATTTAATCAAACAGCATTTTAAACATTTCAAACATGGATGAAAGTGGCAAATTATTAATATACACAAAATTCTAAGCATTTTACATATATAAATTATTTACATGTGATGCACGGTTCATGAGATATGATATGCATGAACATGGAGGGGTAGTCTGTAAAACGGGCGCTCTCAGGATAATTACTAAATTCGTCCAGGCGAAAAAAACATTACGCGGGCCAAAACTGGTTGGGCCAATGATGCAAAGGAGAGGGGCTGGAGGGGTTTCTCACCATGGGCCAAGGCCAGTTCAGGAAGAGGAGGTCGGGCAGGCCAGCGGCGCGGGAGGTTGGGCCAGGAGGCGCGGACGAGGCCGCGTCCAATGCAGAGGGGTGCAGTCAATGGAAGCGGGCGCTCGGGCCTTGGAGATTGGCGTGGGATCGGTCAACGCGGGGACGACACCTCTCCTCGTTCGTTGCAGGGGAAGCAGGCGATGCAGAGGAGGCGAGCAGGGCGTCGGTGACCGGGAGCAGAGCTCCGGCGAGCGGGGCAAATGGGCGGCGAGGTCTCAAGCATGGGGAAGCTTGGATCGACTAGATCCAGGGCGCGGGGAGCCCATTCCTGGCGGCGGCGAGGCTCGACAGCTTGCACGGGCTCGGGGCGACGAGGATCCGTTCCAGGACGAAGCAGCGGCGGGCATCCATGGCGACGGAGTATCTGGGAGAGAGAGGGATTAGAGAGAGAGGAAGCCGAAGAAGAAGATGGGAGGAGGAGGCAAGGTGCTGGCCTGCGGGTCGACGGCGGCGACAAGGCTGACAAAGTGGCCGTCGGAGTCGCGGAGCTTGTGCGTGAGCAGAGGAGCTTAGGGACTCGGGCGCGCGAGGTTGCAAGAAGCTTCGGCTGGTCGAGGTACTTGGCGACGCGGACACTGGGGTTGGGGCCCTCAGCCGCGGGGTGTGGAAGGAGCAGGTCGGGGTGGCCTCCAGCCAAGCGGATGGGCGTGCACGGGTGGGAACGAGCAGAGGCGAAGCCTCGGGCTCTTGCTGATCCAGAGAGCGAGGGAGGCTGCGGCTTTGCTGTGGTTGGCCGGCGGCGGAAATCAAGGGAATTTGGTCGGGGAGGATTTTGATCGGGAGGAGATGGAGGTTGGTTGGTTGGGATGGATCCCGAGGGAGAAAAGTGAGTAGGTGTTGGCAGCGGGTGAGGGGATGGATGGATTGGACAGGCTAGCTAGGGTTTCATCTAAATATATAGCAAGAGGATTAGGGTAGGGTTATCTCGTCCCTCCGATTGCAATCGAACGGACGGAAAAAAATAGGCTAGGGAGTCCAAATAAGAAAATGGAGATGTTTTATAGATGTTTGGGGATGAACCAAATGCAATGGTGATGACTGAGCGGGTTGGGTTCAATAAGCTTCGGACACGCGCAAGGGGGCTGCGAGCTGGCAAAAGAGGTTAGGTGGTCACGGTCAAGAGGGAAGCGAAAACCCGATTGGTCTCGGAACAGTCAACGAGAGCAAGGGGGATGCGGCAACTACGAATGGGTGCAAGTTTTATGAAAACATGCACATGCAATGCGCATGATGCTGTGAGATGAGATGCATGACGTGAACAAAATGCAAAACAAAGACAAAAAACCAACCATGAAGGAAATATCATATCGCATCTCCGGAAAAGGCAAGAGTTGGAGTTACGAATATGGAAAGTTGTATCCGGGGCATTACAACACTCCACCACTACGAGAGGATCTCGTCCCGAGATCTAGGATGGCACCGAAAGGAAAAGGAAGAGGAATATAAGAGGTAAACTAAGTTGCTTCTTCGACAAATGAGTGAAACCATGAACCTTGAGAGGTTGAACAAATTGAAAGAAAGAATACAAAGGAGATGAACGAGATTGCAAACAATCCATTAGAAAAGAGGAACAAGGAACATTACGAGAACTTGAGGGTTGCAAAGACACGAATCAAGAGTTTAATGGACAAGATAGAATTTGAAACCACTCCGGTTAAAACAAGATGAGAGAGGAAGAATTCGGGCAGCACTCCGGTTGAACATGAAAGGAATAGGACATGAACTTGAGAAGATGGGATGATACTTGATGAAATCAACAACACACTGCCTCCGGAACTGTTGAAAGAATGGCATAATGGGTAAGAAGGATTTCAGGCAGCACTCAGGTTGAAAAGAAAGGCAAAACTTGACGAGATGAAAGAACTTGAACGAGAGCACAACACTCCGGTTAATGGATAAGCACGGAAAGAACACGATCTTCAAAATTCGAGATGATGAGCGAAGAGAGCAACATCACATTGCCTCCGAAAGAAGGAATAAAAGATAGATCATTGGAATAATAGAATGGAGAAGAAAATGCCAACTTCTTCCACAAAAGAACTTGGAAAGCACCCTTCCAATAAGGTTATAACGGAGTTGTTGGAAAACCAACAACGAAATGAATAAGCTTGTAGTGGGCTTATGGAAATTGTCTCAAAATTCTGAGGTGAAATTCTGCCACTAACGAAAAAATAGATTAGATTGAGGTCAACAAGGAGATGACAACTCCTTTCGCCGAGAGGATAGGAGAAAAACTTGGATCATTGATAGACACCACAATGACCAACATTCCTTAGGGAAGGCTTTAGGTGAAATCTAACCCAAGATACTCCAACAAAGAGATTGATTGGTCGAAAAGATCTCTTGAACAAAGAGAAAATGATGGATTTAATTAACTCATTCCTGACAACTTGTGAATCATGAAACATGAGGAGAAATTGCCAAGGATGACATAACACCATCTCAAAAGATAAGGTAGAAAGAATTTCATTTCAGAATTCCAAAAGAAGAATACTTGAACTCCTCAGAAACAACATGTGTTGGGCACCATGTTTATTTTCGAGTATAGCTTGGCGGGTCATAACTTCGAGAGAAATCTTGAAGAACAATTGAAGAATGAAGAGAATCCTTGATGAACCACCATGTAGAGCCTCCATGAAGAACTCTGTTAATAAAAGGGTGATAGAAAGGAAGAGAAGTTGAAAACACAAGGTGAAGCCTTGCAATAATTTAAGTGGAGCTTCGCGACAATATAACCGAGAAAACTTGGAACTCCGGAAAAGGAAAAGATGAAGCACTAGAACTGAGAATTACTTCATCATGAATAATCTCCGGAAGAAAAGAATTGAATCACCTCGAGGAAATAAGAATAAGATTTATTATATGCTTATACTTCATCAAATTAAATTGATGACAAGCAATGGATTTGGTGTAATACATATTCCCATAGAAAGGATTAAGAGAGATATAGCGCAAATTTGAGAAGGTATTGATGGAACCACCGGTGGGATTAAAAAGAACAAATGAATTGATATGATAACAAAGGAAGTGAAATCTTGAACGAACCACCGTAAAAATTGCAAAAGAGAGTAGCATGGGCACAATTCACCGGAAAGAATTGCAAAACGAATGAAGATACTTGAGAGGATTTAGATACATGAGAACAAAGAGAACATGAACTGATTAGAGGATATTTGAACGATACACCGGTAAGATTTGGAGAACGATAGCTACACGCTGAGAATGAAGAATTATGACATGATGGCCTTCGGAGGAAAGAAATGGAAACAACTCATGAAATGCTCCGGATGGGTGAAAAGAATTGTCACAATAAAAAACAATTATGAGAGGATGGCATCAAGCTTGAACTACGCATCTTTGGAAGAACGGGTAAGGGTTTAAGAGGAACTCTTCTTCGGTCTTCAAAATCTGAGAATGACGACGAGAAACACCACCATGAATTGTTGAGATACTCCGTGAGAATGAAAAAACAAGGAGGTTGAGCCAACAATGAAAAATAATTTGAAAGCAATCTTGGATAAGGCATGTGACTGATGGGATCCATTCTTACGTCACACTTGAAAAGAATTTGAGAATAACTTCGGAATAATTAGAAGAGTCAGGTAAGATCCTGGGAAAAGACCTATGGGTTAGGGCCCACTCAAAAGAAACATCGTTGAAGGATTGCTTGAAATAAGGATTGCACCGGTAGAATTAAATAGCTTGAATGAGAGAAAAACCCCAAAGTACTCCAACGAATTAAGATGGAAAAATGATTCTTCTGAGATATCTTTAGCACTCAGGATACGAATAGAGAGAGGTGAATGATTATGAGATGCACCGGCATGGGATAGCATTTGAAATGAAGAAAACGATATGATCAACACCGAAAAGCTTGAGTTAAATCCACCGGAAAATAATATGAGAATGAAGAATGATGAACTTGAAGCTCGTGAGCATCTTCATGAGGATCACCGGATCAGAACATTGATTGAAAAGAGTGAATAGACTTCACATGAATAAATGGATACTTGATTAAAATATACGAGTCCTTGAAGTTAAGGGTGGGAGGGCGGGAAAACAAAGACAACTTGGGGCAAATGGAATGGATACCGTTGAGAAAACTTAGAATTGATCTTGTGGATGTTGAAAATGATCGGATCCACTTGAAGAGAAGCACACCGGGTGAAAAAGAGTTGACATGACAACTTCAGTGATCAAGAAGGATTAGTACTCCCATAGTAATATGAGAACACCGTTTAGAAAAGGTATGGAATCAACACTTGACATTGAAGCAACTCGAATACCACAAATAAAACAAAACAAAGGATTTGGCTTGCAGAATAAGCCAGAAACAAACATATGATAGAGATTTCGTCCGAAGTTTTCGTGGTGGGGTCTACACGGGCTCGATCGTACAGCACCATCATGTACAAGGCAGTGCACATGACATACGAAGTGTCCCCGGACCAGCATAGCCAAGGGCTCTTTAAGACACAACGAGACCACTGTAAAAACGACTGTGGATAGGCGGACCACTAGACGTCGAACCCCAATCTCATATCATGCATCTGTCGGCAAGATATTCTAGGAGCTACTTGAATTCCCACCTATAAACTCCCGAAACTTTCTGGTTATGCAATCTGGTGTTGTGGATATAGGGGAAGCAATATATCTCACCCAAACTAACAATCCCTACATCCAGCTGTATCCATCCATCAACACATAACCAAGAAAACTCCGGAAATCATGTACCTCAACCTTTGAAAAGCATCTGTTATACGAGCTATGGCAATACTCCTGAACTCCCCAGTACTAGGTGGCGTCGAGGTTATCTCACCAACAACTGCATAAAAGAGATTTTCGATGTCGGCAAAACTCAGGTATTCCAGAACTGCAACGATAAAATTGTGACGACAACACCTCAGAGCTCAACTCCCCGGGACACTGCCACAACCCCTAAAAGTCAGGAGGCACCAAGAACAATGTTCTCATCACAAGACTATCGGAACGATCCCAAGATACCCAAGTGATCCTAAAAAAAATTGTGAAAAAATGACGATAGGAAAGACAAAACATCTACGTCGAGAGTCCTCACCAGAGCGACGAAGGGGGCTGAGGAGTAAAAAGAATCCTACTCTCCGTTATATATAATCCTAAGACTCAAAATAGTTTTCTTCTAGACCCAACAACGGCCAACAATCAAGGGGGCTCCTATGGTCGGTCAAGGCTCTGATACAAACTTGTCACGCCCAATATGCGACACTATCCTAAAGAGACTGGAAGGTCCCACCAAGGATAGAACCGCATATTCAAACGCTTTTGCAAGGTGGATATCATTACATTAACATTACATAATAGATGGGGATACATACAAGAGGCAAACAATTGCCGCAAGAATACATCAATACATCATCCATAAGATCAACATCCGAATACGGATGAAACACAAACAGAAACTCAAACGACATCCACCATGCTAGCCCAGGCTGCCGACCTGGAACCTATCCCCTGATTGAAGAAGAAGTAGAAGAAGAACTCCAAAACAAGCAAACATCGCTCTCGCGTCAAGATTATCGCAAAACCTATACCTGCAACTGTTGTAGTAGTAATCTGTGAGCAACGAGGACTCAGCAATCCCATTACCATGGGTATCAAGACTAGCAAAGCTTAAAGGGAAAGAAAGGGGTAAAGTGGTGAGGTTGCAACAGCGACTAAGCATGTATGGTGGCTAACATACGCAAATAAGAGCGAGAAGAGAAACAACGACACGGTCGTGAAGCTAGCAATGATCAAGAGGTGATCCTGAACTCCTACTTACGTCAAACATAACCCAGAACCATGTTCACGTCCCGGACTCCGCCGAAAAGAGACCATCACGGCTACACACACGGTTGATGCGTTTTAATTCGCATCTGGTGTCAAGTTATCTACAACCGGACATTAAAAAATTCCCATCTGCCACATAACCACGGGCACAGCTCTCGAAAGTTTATACCCTATAGGGGTGTCCCAACTTAGCCCATCATAAGCTCTCACGGTCAACGAAGGATATTCCTTCTCCCAGGAAGACCCGATCAGTCTCGGAATCCCGGTTTACAAGAAATTTCGACAATGGTAAAACCAAACCTGCAAAGCCTCCCGATGCGCCGACAATCCCGATAGGAGCTGCACATATCTCGTTCTTAGGGAAACACCGGATAAGTCAAGCTACGAGTAAAACCAGACCTCGAGTTTCCCCGAGGTGGCCCCGCAGGCAGCTCGGTTCGGACCAGCACTTAGAGAAGCACTAGCCCGGGGGGGCTAAAATAAAGATGACCCTCGGGAGAGCGACTCCTAAGGGAAAGGTATAGGTGGTGGTGAGGCAAATGGTAAAACCAAGGTTGGGCCTTGCTGGAAGAGTTTTATTCAAAGCGAACAGTCAAGGGGGTCCCATAAATCACCCAACCGTGTAAGGAACGCAAAATCCGGGAATATAATACCGATATGACGGAAACTAGGGTGGCAAGAGTGGAACAAAACACCAGGCATAAGGCCGAGCCTTCCACCCTTTACCAAGTATATAGATGCATTAATTAAATAAGAGATATTGTGATAGCCCAACATAATCCTGTCCATCACGGAGCAATCTTCAACTTCACCTACAACTAACAACGCTATAAGAGGGGCTGAGCAAAGCGGTAACATAGCCAAACAACGGTTTGCTAGGAAGGGTGAAAAGGTTAGAGGCTTGAAGAATCAAGTTATATGAAGCATAGCATAGCGATAGAACAAAGCAACTAGCATAGCAATGATACTAGTGAGATCCAGGGTGACGGTCATCTTGCCTGAAATCCCGCTAGGAAGAAGAACGAGTCCATGAAGAAGACGAACGGGAGTAGTCGAACGAATCCTCACAATCGCAACATTACCGGAACTAAGAAGCAACACCAGAAAGAAACAAACAACATGGTAAACACACAAGCATAAACATGGCATGATGCACAAACAAGTATGATGCATGTCCGGTTTAATGAGGCATGGCATGGCAATATGCAACAAACAATACTACAAGTTAAGTGGAGCTCAATATGCAATGAGTTGCATATTGATGAAACACCACATTCGGATTATTTAGTTCACTCTCGTTTAGGTACACAACAATATTAAATGTTGTTAAACATGGCAAGAGATGAAGCATAATAAAACTACCTATCTAGGCAATTTAAATGAGGCCGAAAACAACAAACAACAATTCCAAAAAAACCTCATGTCCATATTTTAGATTTGGTACTGTTCTGCCTAAAACCATATTTTTATTGCTGTTAAACAGGAAAATAAAGTGCACCATGTTAAACTAGGCATTTTTCCACCCCATTTACATATAAAGTTTATTAAATTTGGAGGTACGGTTATTTAGTAATGAAATAAATCATTTTAACATGGCATTTGAGGAAATTTAATCAAACAGCATTTTAAACATTTCAAACATGGATGAAAGTGGCAAATTATTAATATATACAAAATTCTAAGCATTTTACATATATAAATTATTTACATGTGATGCACGGTTCATGAGATATGATATGCATGAACATGGAGGGGTAATCTGTAAAACAGGCGCTCTCGGGATAATTACTAAATTCGTCCAGGCGAAAAAAACATTACGCGGGCCAAAACTGGCTGGGCTAATGATGCAAAGGAGAGGGGCTGGAGGGGTTTCTCACCATGGGCCAAGCCCAGTTCAGGAAGAGGAGGTCGGGCAGGCCAGCGGTGCGGGAGGTTGGGCCAGGAGGCGCGGACGAGGCCGCGTCCGATGTAGAGGGGTGCGGTCAACGGAAGCGGGTGCTCGGGCCTTGGCGATTGGCACGTGATCGGTCAGCGCGGGGACGACACCTCTCCTCGTTCGTTGTAGGGGAAGCAGGCTATGCAGAGGAGGCGAGCAGGGCACCGGTGACCGGGAGCAGAGCTCCGGCGAGCGGGGCAAATGGGCGGCGAGGTCTTGGGCATGGGGAAGCTCGGATCGACCAGATCCAGGGCGTGTGGAGCCCGTTCCTGGCGGTGGCGGGGCTCGACAGCTTGCACGGGCTCGGGGCGACGAGGATCCGTTCCAGGACGAAGCAGCGGCGGGCGTCCATGGCGACGGAGTATCTGGGAGAGAGAGGGATTAGAGAGAGAGGAAGCAGAAGAAGAAGAAGGGAGGAGGAGGCAAGGTGCTGGCGTGCGGGTCGACGGCGGTGACAAGGCTGACGAAGTGGCTGTCGGAGTCGCGGAGCTTGTGCGCGAGCAGAGGAGCTCAGGGACTCGGGCGCACAAGGCTGCAAGAAGCTTCGACTGGTCGAGGTACTTGGCGACGCGGACGCCGGGGTTGGGGCCCTCAGCCACGGGGTGTGGAAGGAGCAGTTTGGGGTGGCCTCCAGCCAAGCGGACGGGCGTGCACGGGCGGGAACGAGCAGAGGCGAAGCTTCGGGCTCTTGCTGATCCATAGAGTGAGGGAGGATGCGGCTTTGCTGTGGTTGGACGGCGGCGGAAATCAAGGGAATTTGGTCGGGGAGGATTTGGATCGGGAGGAGATGGAGGTTGGTTGGTTGGGATGGATCCCGAGGGAGAAAAGTGAGTAGGTGGCGGCAGCGGGTGAGGGGATGGATGGATTGGACACGCTAGCTAGGGTTTCATCTAAATATATAGCAAGAGGATTAGGGCAGGGTTATCTCGTCCCTCCGATCGCAATCGAACGGACGGAAAAAAATATGCTAGGGAGTCCAAATAAGAAAATGGAGATGTTTTATAGATGTTTGGGGATGAACCGAATGCAACGGTGATGACTGAGCGGGTTGGGTTCGGTAAGTTTCGGACACGCGCAAGGGGGCTGCGAGCTGGCAAAAGAGGTTAGGTGGTCACGGTCAAGAGGGAAGCGAAAACCCGATTGGTCTCGGAACAGTCAACGAAAGCAAGGGGGACACGACAACTACAAACGGGTGCAAGTTTTATGAAAACATGCATATGCAATGCGCATGATGCTATGAGATGAGATGCATGACGTGAACAAAATGCAAAAGAAAGACAAAAACCCAACCATGAAGGAAATATCATATCGCATCTCCGGAAAAGGCAAGAGTTGGTGTTACGAATATGGAAAGTTGTATCCGGGGCGTTACAACACTCCGCCACTACGAGAGGATCTCGTCCCGAGATCTAGGATGGCACCGGAGGGAAAAGGAAGAGGAAGATAATAGGTAAACTAAGTTGCTTCTTCGACAAACGAGTGAAACCATGAACCTTGAGAGGTTAAACAAATTGAAAGAAAGAATACAAAGGAGATGAATGAGATTGCAAACAATCGGTTAGAAAAGAGGAACAAGGAACATTACGAGAACTTGACGTTTACAAAGACCCGAATCAAGAGTTTAATGGACAAGATAGAATTGCAAACCACTCCGGTTAAAACAAGATGAGAGAGGAAGAATTCGGGCAGCACTCCGGTTTGAGGAGTTCATGTATTCACCAAGTGCTAATGCTTTGGTCCGGTTCTCTATTAAAAGGAGGCCTTAATATCCCTTAGTTTCCATTAGGACCCCGCTGCCACGGGAGGGTAGGACAAAAGATGTCATGCAAGTTCTTTTCCATAAGCATGTATGACTATATTCGGAATACATGCCTACTACATTGTTGAACTGGAGCTAGTTCTGTGTCACCCTATGTTATAACTATTACATGAGGAATCGCATCTGACATAATTATGGATCACTGATCCAATGCCTACGAGCTTTTCACATATTGTGCTTCGCTTCTTTACTTTTTCGTTGCTACTGTTACAATCACTACAATACTGCTGTGTTTACCTTTGTCACTGTTACCATTACTATCATACTACTTTGCTACTAAATACTTTGCTGCAGATACTAAGTTATCCAGGTGTGGTTGAATTGACAACTCAACTGCTAGTACTTGAGAATATTCTTTGGCTCCCCTTGTGTCGAATCAATAAATTTGGGTTGAATACTCTACCCACGAAAGTTGTTGCGATCCCCTATACTTGTGGGTTATCAAGATTAATTTCTGGCACCGTTGCCGGGGAGCATAGCTCTATTCTTTGAGTCACTTGGGATTTATATCTGCTGATCACTATGAAGAACTTGAAAGACGCAAGAACTAAGATTTTTCCCTCAACTACGAGGGGAGGTAAGGAACTGCCATCTAGCTCTGCACTAGATTCTCCTTCTGTTATGAGTAAGCTTGCGACACCTAAACCTGCTACTGCTATGAATTCTAATATGTCGCATGTTATTGATGATGCCACTTCTGCTATGCATGATACTTATGATGAAACTACTTCTATGCTTGATACTACTGTGCCATTAGGTGAATATCTTGATGAACAACTTGCTAGGGTTAGAGAGAATGAAATAATTGAAAATGAAATCATTGATGAAAGCGATGATGAAGGTTCTCCCCCTAATTATGAATTGCCTGTTGTTCCTGAGGGTTATGTTATGGATGAAGAAGCTGCTAGAGCTATTTTTGCTTGCAATGATAGATATGATCTTAAGAAGTTATTACTCAAATGGGAGCAGCAATCCATTAATGCTAGAATGAAACCTGACCCTGCTTTTGCTACTTCACCTATCTGTGTTACTGATAAGGATTATGAATTCTCTGTTGATCCTGAGATAATTTCTTTAGTTGAATCTGATCCTTTTTATGGCAATGAATTTGAAACTGTTGTGGCACATCTTACCAAGTTGAATGGTATAGCCACCCTCTTTACTAATGATGAGAAGTCCCGCTATTATTATATCCTTAAGATATTTCCGTTCTCATTAAAGGGTGATGCTAAAACTTGGTTTAATTCTCTTGATCCTGGTTGTGTGCGTAGTTCCCAGGATATGATTTATTACTTCTCTGCTAAATATTTCCCCGCTCATAAGAAACAAGCTGCCTTGCGGGGAATATATAATTTTGTGAAAATCGAAGAAAAGAGTCTCCCACAAGCTTGGGGGAGGCTTCTCCGATTACTTAATGCTTTGCCTAATCATCCTCTTAAGAAAAATGAAATACTTGATATCTTTTATAATGGACTAACCGATGCTTCCAAGGACTACTTCGATAGTTGTGCTGGTTGTGTTTTCAGGGAAAGAACAGTCGACCAAGCTGAATTGTTATTGAATCATATGTTGACAAATGAAAATAATTGGACTCTTCCTAAGCCAATTCCTGAGGCAATTCCAGAACCAATTGAGCCAACTCCTAAGCCTATTCCTAAACCTACTCCGAAGAAGAGAGGTGTTCTATTTCTCAGTACTAAAGATATGCAAGAGGCAAAGAAATCAATGAAAGAAAAAGGTATTAAAGTTGAAGATGTTAAGAATTTACCTCCTATTGAAGAAATACATGGTCTTAATACCACCTGTTGAAGAAACACATTGTCTTGATAACCCGACACAGGTAGTAAAGGTAAATTCTCTCTATAGATATGATAAAGTTGAAATTCCTTCTATTAAATATCATAGCCAGTGCTTAGATGAATTTGATGACTTTATGGCTAGACAAGAAAGTTTTAATGCTTATGTTGGTAGGGAATTACAGAATAATGCTTTCGAGATAGGACGCTTGAGTGATTATATGGCTAGAGTTAAAGGTGAACTTAAACTCATCAGCAAATATGCTTCTATGGTTACCACTCAAGCGGAGCAAGTACTTAAAGCTCAAAATGATTTGCTCGATGAATTAAATAACAAACATGATTTTGCTGTTAGAGTGGCTACTAGAACTGGTAGAATGACTCGGGAACCTTTGTATCCTGAAGGCCACCCTAAGAGAATCGAGCAGGATTCTCAGAGAAATAATGAAGATGCACCTAGTCCTTCTAAAAAGAAGAAAAAGAAAAATGATAGGACTTTGCATGCTTCTAGTGAACCTGTTGCAGACACACCTGAGAATCCCAATGATATTTCTATTTCTGATGCTAAAACACAATCAGGTGATGAACATGAACCTGGTAATAATGTTAATGATAATGTTCATGTTGATGCTCAACCTAGCAAAAATAATGATGTAGAGATTGAACCTGTTGTTGATCTTGATAACCCACAATCAAAGAATCAACATTATGATAAAAGAGATTTTGTTGCTAGGAAACACGGTAGAGAAAGAGAACCATGGGTTCAGAAACCCATGCCTTTTCCTCCTAAACCATCCAAGACAAAGGATGATGAGATTTTGAGCACTTTGCTGAAATGATTAGACCTATCTTCTTACGTATGCGCTTAACTGATATGCTTAAATCAAACCCTTATGCTAAATATATGAAGGATATCGTTACAAATAAAAGAAAGATACCGGAAGCTGAAATTTCCACCATGCTTGCTAATTATACTTTTAAGGGTGGAATACCAAAGAAACTTGGAGATCCAGGAGTACCAACTATACCATGCTCCATTAAAAGAAACTATGTTAAAACTGTTTTATGTGATCTTGGAGCCGGTGTTAGTGTTATGCCTCTCTCTTTATATTGTAGACTTGAATTTAATAAGTTAACACCTACTGAAATATCTTTGCAAATGGATGATAAATCAACTGCTATACCTGTTGGTATTTGTGAGGATGTGCATGTTGTGGTTGCAAATGTCACTATCTTAACAGACTTTGTTATTCTTGATATTCCCGAGGATGATAGAATGTCGATTATCCTTGGTAGACCCTTTTTGAATACTGCAGGGGCTGTTATTGATTGCAACAAAGGCAATGTCACTTTTCATGTTAATGGTAATGAGCATACGGTACACTTTCCGAGGAAAAAACCTCAAGTTCATAGCATCAATTCTATTGGAAAAATTCCAACTATCATTATTGGAGGTTTTGAATTTCCTCTTCCTACTGTCAAGAAAAAGTATGATATTCTTATTGTTGGGGATGTTCATATCCCCGTTGAGGTAACTTAGTTTTATTTGAAATTTCTCCAGTTCCGTGTTATTCGGAATGAGTTTGTTAACAAGACTTGATCAACCTTGTTAGTGGATTCATTTTGATGATCATGAGATGGATGAAACTAGAAGGCACAATGCTACGTCTTGAGCTTGCGTTGGTTTTCCTTGAAGAGGAAAGGGTGATGCAGCACAGTAGTGTAAGTATTTCCCTCAGTTTTTGAGAACCAAGGTATCAATCCAGTAGGAGGCTCCTCACAAGTCCCACGAACCTACACAAACAAACAAAGAACTCGCAACCAACGCGATAAAGGGGTTGTCAATCCCTTCACGACCACTTGCGAAAGTGAGATCTGATAGAGATAATATGATAAGATAAATATATTTTTGGTATTTTGTGATATAGATTGGAAAACTAAAGATGCAAATAAAAGTAGATTGAAAGCGTATATGATAAAATATAGACCCTGAGGCCATAGGTTTCACTAGAGGATTCTCTCAAGATAGCATAAGTATTACGGTGGGTGAACAAATTACTGTCGAGCAATTGATAGGAAAGCAAATAATTATGAGATTATCTAGGCATGATCATGTATATAGGCATCACGTCCGTGACAAGTAGACCGACTCCTGCCTGCATCTACTACTATTACTCCACACATCGACCACTATCCAGCTTGCATCTAGAGTATTAAGTTCATAAGAACAGAGTAACGCATCAAGAAAGATGACATGATGTAGAGGGATAAACTCATGCAATATTATATAAACCCCATCTTTTCATCCTCGATGGCAACAATACAATACATGCCTTGCTGCCCCTGCTGTCACTGGGAAAGGACACTGCAAGATTGAACCCAAAGCTAAGCACTTCTCCCATGGCAAGAAAGATCAATCTAGTAGGCCAAACCAAACCGATAATTCGAAGAGACTTGCAAAGATAACTCAATCACACATAAAAGAATTCAGAGGAGATTCAAATATTTCTGATAGATAAACTTGATCATAAACCCACAATTCATCGGATCTTGACAAACACACCGCAAAAAGAGTTACATCGAATAGATCTCCACAAGAGAGGGGGAGAACATGGTATTGAGATCCAAAAAGAGAGAAGAATCCATCTAGCTAATAACTATGGACCCAAAGGTCTGAGGCAAACTACTCACAACTCATCGGAAGGGCTATGGTGTTGATCTAGAAGCCCTCCATGGTGGATTCCCCCTCCGGCAGAACGTCGGCGACGGCTCCAAGATGGGATCTCACGGAAACAGAAGGTTACGGTGGCGGAAATATTTCTTCGGTGGCTCCCCTGATGGTTTCGGGGTATATGGGTATATATAGGAGGAAGAAGTACATCGGTGGACGTCCAAGGGGCCCACAAGACAGGGGCACGCCCTATAGGGGGGGCGCGCCCTCCACCCTCGTGGCTTCCTTGATTGCTTCTTGACTTGCACTCCAAGTCCTCTGGATCATGTTCGTTCCAAAAATCACGCTCCCGAAGGTTTCATTCCGTTTGGACTCCGTTTGATATTCCTTTTCTTCGATATACTAAAATAGGCAAAAAAACAGCAATACAGGCTGGGCCTCCTGTTAGTAGGTTAGTCCCAAAAATGATATAAAAGTGTAAAGTAAAGCCCATAAACATGCAAAACAGGTAATATAATAGCATGGAACAATCAAAAATTATAGATACATTGGAGACGTATCACACAACCTTCTGTATCCTCTTTTTACTTTCTGTTATTTAGAATAAATAAAGCAAAAATAGTTTCACCTGTCTGTTTTCTGAATTATCCATGCAAGAAAAAATATCCCAAAAATAAAAGTGCTCCAAATGCCCTACAAAATTAGTATGATCTTTTATGGAATATTTGAGGATTTTAGGCACTGAGAACATTGCAGGGGGGCAAGCACCTGGCCACGAGGGTGGAGGGCGCGCCCACACCCCCTAGGCGCGCCCCCTATCTTGTGGGCCCACAGTGGACCCCCTCCACTTATTCCTGCACCCACACACTCCGTCTTCATCCCAAAAAAATCCCCATCCAACTCAAGCACGAGTTCTAGCTTGTTTTGCTGCGATTTTCGATCTCCTTGCTCAAAGCTCCATTCACAAAACTATTTTGGGAGATTATGCTTGGTATGTGACTCCTCCAATGATCCAATTAGTTGTTGTTCTAGTGTTTTATTCATTGCAAATTTTTGCTGCCTAGGTGACCCTGTTCTTGAGCTTGCATGTCAAATTTATGAGGTCCCAAGTAATTCTAATGCATGATATAGGCTCTAGGCACTTATGGGAGTAGTTGCTATCAATCTTGTTGAGTTTGTTTCACTTTTATTTTGAAGTTACTAAAAATTTCAGAAATATTGCAGAAAAAGAAATAAGTTCAGGAAAATGTACCAAGGTGGTTCTTCAAGGAAGAAAGGACCCCGTCTATCGATACGTGAGTTGGATGAAAAACCACCAAGGGAAGCTGATGTGCGGCCTTGTGAATGGTCGTCAGAGCCGTTTATGGTCGCAGCGGGTATCAAGGATGAATTCGATGCATATGTGTGTAATGCTGACCTTGAGGAATTCATGCAAGATAAGTGCCCGCAATACCAGTACTTAACTGATTCATTTGTGAGAAGGTTTAAATTTACCTCCTCGCGCAATTCTCAAAGTGTCCTGTTTGATATTTATGATAAATCATATACCATGGACCTGGAAGATTTTACTACTACTTGCAAACTCCCGCAGTGGGGAAGTGTTAATGAACCTAGTAAATCTGAATATAAAGACTTTGTTGCTAGTATCACTGTGGGAGAATCTAGGGAAATAGCACAAGCTACCATAGGGAGCATTCATTTTCCTTCTATACATTATTTTGCTCTCTTCATTGGTAGATGCATTAATGGTAAAGATGAAGCATGTCACATGTGTGTTCCTGATCTTTGTGTTCTCAAGAGTGCTTTACCAGGTGATAAACAATACAACTTGGGGGCAATTGTTGCACGTAGGTTGCATCATAATGGTTTAGATGGAGACTTTTTTGGAGGAATTTATGCAACCCGTGTGGCTAATTATCTTGAGATACCTATGCATGAAAATGATACGGAGTTGCTTCCTGCTTATTTAGATCATAATGCTATGGTTAGTCATCATTTTCTTGAGAGGAATGAACAATTCCTCCAGTATCGACTAATCTTTGATAGACATCGTGTTGTCCATATTACTCTCCCTGCTCCTACCCTTTTTGATTATCAGGCGAATCAAAGATATGTTGTTACTAGGGAGGAGGCAAACGAGTATGAGAGAAGAGTGGAGGCAGCCTGCCGCCAGGCTGCAGCTCAGGAGGCAATGGTTGCTGCATCTCATTATGACCCCAGTTACAACTACGGATACCAGCCACGTGATCTATGGCTATAGACCAACTTAGGCCAAAAGCCTAAGCTTGGGGGAGTACGTATTTCTCACCGACTTTACATTCATGTTCACACACTATTCTAGTTGTCGGTGCTCATACTCTTTCATTATACTACCCATGCTAGTTTAATTTCTTTTTCTAGTTTTCCTCTTGTGTGTTTGATAAACCTTAAGAAAACCAAAAAAATAGTTAGTTTAATTTTCATGCTTGTAGTAGTAATTAAAATGAAAACCCAAAAAGATTTCTCGTTCTTCTTTTGCTTGTTGGGAGCTTTCTCGTGTAAATAGTTTTATTTCTTTTCTTCCTTTGGGGGTCAAGAGTAGAAGACCATATTGAAAATGCTTAGTGGCTCTCATATGCATGATTGTTGATTTAATTTGGAGCCCATATTACCTTGTCTTCTCTCTTGAATTGAATGCATGCAGATTCCAGCTTAGTCCAATGCACGTGCACTATTATTATTATTATACACACCGTTCGGTTGTGCAAGTGAAAGGCAATAATGACGATATATGATGGACTGAATGAGATGAAAAAAGCTGGTATGAACTCGACCTCTCTTGTTTTTGGAAATATGATGAGTTCATCATTCCTGATTCAGCCTATTATGAAGTAGACATATTTGCAATGACATTTAGAGACTATAGTTGCTTATGCCATGCTTAATTATCTAGGAGCTTATAATGGTTTACCTTGCATGCCAACATGCTATTAAAATGATTGTGATGTGGTATGATGGGATGGTATCCTCCTTTGAATGATTCAAGTGGCTTGACTTGGTATCCTCCTACTCATGCTTGCACCTGGTGTAAATTAATTTTAATGCATGTTCATGACTGTTGTCGCTCTCTCAGTTGGTCGCTTCCCAGTCTTTTGCTAGCCTTCACCTGTACTAAGTAGGAATACTACTTGTGCATCCAAATTCCTTAAACCCCAAAGTTATTCCATATGAGTCCATCATACCTTCCTATGCGGTATCTACATGCCGTTCCAAGTAAATTTGTATGTGCCAAACTCCAAACCTTCAAATGAAATTTTGTTTTGTATGCTCGAGCAGCTCATGTTCCAACTAGGGCTGTTTGTATGTTCCATGCTAGGTGGGTTATTCTCAAGAGGAGTGGACTCTGCTCCTCATTCACGAGAAAATGGCTGGTAAACGGGATGCCCTGTCCCATGATCAAAAAGATCAAAGCAAATCAAAATAATTAAAACAAAACTCCCCCAGGGCTGTTGTTAGTTGGGGGCACTCGTTGTTTCGAGCAAGCCATGGATTGATGCTTGTTGGTGGTGGGGGGGTATAAAATTTTACCATTTTGTTTGGGAACCGCCTATAGTGCATGTAGTATGGAAGATATCACCATCTCATAGTTGTTGCGTTGACAGTGAAAGCATGCAGCTCAAAATGTTATTCATCTCTATTTTATAATCGAACTCTGGCACCTCTACAAATCCCTTCTTCCCTCTGCGAAGGGCCTATCTATTTAATTTTATGTTGAATCATGACCCTCTTATTAAAAAGCACCCGCTGGAGAGCACACTGTAATTTGCATGCATTACTTTTAGTTTATATTGGGTATGACTTGACTGGATCTCTTTTACCATAAATTACAATGTTTAGTCAGTCCTTGATCTTTAAAGGTGCTTTGCATTTATGTTTTGCGGTCTCAGAAAGGGCTAGCGAGATACCATCTTGTTGTATCATATTATGATTGTTTTGAGAAAGTGTTGTCATCCGAGTTTTATTATTATTGCTCGCTAGTTGATTATGCCATTTATATGAGTAAACATGAGACCTGAGTGTTATTGTGAATATGGTTAGTTCATAATCTTTGATGAAACCTTGAATGCTGGCTTTACATATTTACAAGAGCAAATAGAGTTAGTAAAAGTTTTTCTTTATCACTTTCAGTTTATCAACTGAATTGCTTGAGGACAAGCAGAGGTTTAAGCTTGGGGGAGTTGATACGTCTCCAACGTATCTACTTTTCCAAACACTTTTGCCCTTGTTTTGGACTCTAACTTGCATGATTTGAATGAAACTAACCCGGACTAATGCTGTTTTCAGCAGAACTACCATGGTGTTGTTTATTGTGTAGAAAACAAAAGTTCTCGGAATGACCTGAAAATCCATGGAGATAACTTTTGGAAAATATAAAAAATACTAGCAAAAGATGAAGGCCAGGGGGGCGACACCCTGTCCACGAGGGTGGGGGGCGCGCCCCCTCCCCCTGGGCACGCCCCCCTGTCTCGTGGGCCCCCTGATGCTCCATCGACCTCAAATCCAACTCCATATGTTCTGTTTCACGAAGAAGAAAAATCAAAGAGGAAGTTTCATCGTGTTTTACGATACGGAGCCGCCGCCAAGCCCTAATCTCTCTCGGGAGGGCTGATCTGAAGTCCGTTCGAGGCTCCGGAGAGGGGGATTCATCACCGTCGTCATCATCAACCATCCTCCATCACCAATTTCATGATGCTCACCGCCGTGCGTGAGTAATTCCATCATAGGCTTGCTGGACGGTGATGGGTTGGATGAGATTTACCATGTAATCAAGTTAGTTTTGTTAGGGTTTGATCCCTAGCATCCACTATATTCTGAGATTTATGTTGCTATGACTTTGCTATGCTTAATGCTTGTCACTAGGGCCCGAGTGCCATAATTTCAGATCTGAACCTATTATGTTTTCATGAATATATGTGAGTTCTTGATCCTATCTTGCAAGTCTATAGTCACCTATTATGTGTTATGATCCGACAACCCGAAATGACAATAATCGGGATACTTCTCGGTGATGACCGTAGTTTCAGGAGTTCATGTATTCACTAAGTGCTAATGCTTTGGTCCGGTTCTCTATTAAAAGGAGGCCTTAATATACCTTAGTTTCCATTAGGACCCCGCTGCCACGGGAGGGTAGGACAAAAGATGTCATGCAAGTTCTTTTCCATAAGCACGTATGACTATATTCGGAATACATGCCTACATTACATTGATGAACTGGAGCTAGTTCTGTGTCACCCTATGTTATAGCTATTACATGAGGAATCACATTTGACATAATTATGCATCATTGATCCAATGCCTACGAGCTTTTCACATATTGTGCTTCGCTTATTTACTTTTCCGTTGCTATTGTTACAATCACTACAATACTGCTACTTTTACCTTTGTCACTATTACCATTACTATCATACCACTTTGATACTAAATACTTTGCTACAGATACTAAGTTATCCAGGTGTGGTTGAATTGACAACTCAACTGCTAATACTTGAGAATATTATTTGGCTCCCCTTGTGTCGAATCAATAAATTTGGGTTGAATACTCTACCCTCGAAAGCTGTTGCGATTCCTTATACTTGTGGGTTATCAGACCACAAGGTAAGTATATGCATCACAGTCATGTGTATGAGGATCTCTTGCTGATGTACATACTGTTTGCAAGAAGGACTCATGAGCATGAAGGTACATTTCCCATATTCACATCTTTTGCTCTGATGCATATAGCCAAGATACATGTAACACATTGCTTTCTTCGTCATGCTTATGCATTCACATGCTCCTATATTACATATTTACATGATTGCATACATGTAGGGGGAGCTTATGCACGTTACATGTCTTTCCAAAGCTTTACTTGTTATTCTCTATATTTTACCTAAAGCTTTGATGTATGTTGTCATCAATTACCAAAAAGGGGGAGATTGAAAGCACAAGTGCTCCCTGGGTGATTTTGGTAATTAATGTCAACATATCTCTTGTTGGACTAATACTTTACCTAGTACATTTCAAATAAGTTCAACAATGGAGTGGCATGGACTAGAGGATGTGGAACCCCTTCAAGAAGCTAAGGACAAAGGATTGGCTCAAGCTTAAAGCACAAGACTCTACATTTTCTATTTTAGTGATCCAAGATCACATTGAGTCTATAAGAAAAGCCAATACTATCAAGAAGGGATGAGGTGTTGCTTAATGAGGTTCTTGCTCAAAATTCTTAGTGATATGCTCCAAAGCCCTCAACTACCTTCTCACATCCACATTAGACCCAAACCAAAAGTCAAACTCGACCCCACCAATTCTTTCTATTCGACGCCACCGAGTTCAGATGTCATAGCCACTGCCACAAACCCTAGTCTTTTCGGTCTCACCGATAGGGATCTCGGTCTCACCGAGATGGGGTTGTAATCTCTCTCTATGTATCCATTACCAAAATCAGTCCCACCGAGTTTGTGTAATCGGTCCTACTGAGATTACAATGCAAACTCTCTGTTCCTCTTTGTAACATTTCGTTCTAACCGAGATGAGCGAATCGGTCCCAATGAGTTTTCCTGACCAACTCTCTGGTTAGCTTGTTACCAAAATTGGTCCCCGAGTTTGTGTAATCGGTCTCACCGAGATTATGTTATGCCCTAACCCTAACCACATCGGTCACACCGAGTTGACATGTCGGTCCCACCAAACATTCTAATGGTCACATTATTTTCTAAATCAGTCTGACCGAGTTTCAAGATTCGGTCCCACCGAGATTGGTAAGTTGTGTGTAATGGTTAGATTTTGTGTGGAGGCTATATATACCCCTCCACCCACTCTTCATTCGTGGAGAGAGCCATCAGAACATGCCTACACTTCCAACATACATTTTCTGAGAGAGAACCACCTACACTTGCATTGAGATCAAGATATACCATTCCTACCACATAAATCTTGATCTCTAGCCTTCCCCAAGTTGCTTTCCACTCAAATCATCTTTCCACCAAATCCAAATCCTGTGAGAGAGAGTTGAGTGTTGGGGAGACTATCATTTGAAGCACAAGAGCAAGGAGTTCATCATCAACACACCATTTGTTACTTCTTGGAGAGTGGTGTCTCCTAGATTGGCTAGGTGTCACTTGGGAGCCTCCGTCAAGATTGTGGAGTTGCACCAAGGAGTTTGTAAGGGCAAGGAGATCGCCTACTTCGTGAAGATCTACCCTAGTGAGGCAAGTCCTTCGTGGGCGACGGCCATGGTGGGATAGACAAGGTTGCTTCTTCGTGGACCCTTCGTCGGTGGAGCCCTCCGTGGACTCGTGCAGCTGTTACCCTTCGTGGGTTGAAGTCTCCATCAACGTGGATGTATGATAGCACCACCTATCGGAACCACGACAAAAACATTTGTGTCTCCAAATGCGTTTGCACACTCCAATCCCATCCCTTTACTTTCTTGCAAGTTGCATGCTTTACTTTCCGTTGCTCATATACTCTTTGCATGCTTGCTTGATATGTATTGTGATTGTTAAACTTGTGCCAAAACTCCACTCCAACTTAAAGAAATTAAAAACTGCAACTTTTCTTGCTTAGTGTCTAATCACCCCCCCCCTCTAGACACCTCTTCTCGATCCTTTCACCCCCTCACTTTATCGGGGACGGAAACCAGACCCCGTCCCATCCGTCGCTGCCCCACCTTGCTCCAACACGTGTCCAGGCCAGCGGTGCACATGGTGCCATGTAGGATGGCAAGCTGCTTAGGTGGCGCGATGGTAGGGCCTTCACGAAGATTTGCATGCCACCACGTAGACGCTCGCTGAGTTGGCTCGGAAGCCTCACGTTGACACGCAGGTGCCTGCCTAGCTGGTGGGCTGGCAGCTACATGGGAGCGGTGGTGGAAATTTGGCGGGCATGGGCCTGGCTATGGCCCCGCAGATGTCCTCGGCAAGGGCCTTGCCGGGGCCCCGGCATGGGCCTTGCCGCAGCGTCGTGGTCGTCCCCGGCAACGATCTTGCCAGAGGTCTCGTGGATTTCCTTGGTAAGGATTCTGCCGAGGCTCGTCGTCTTCTAATCCTCATCTGACTTGGAGTGTTTATGATCTTCACAAAGATCTGCATGCCATCATGGAGGCGCCTCCTGAGCCTTGGTCCCAACATGGTTGGTGGTGTTGGAAAACCTGGGGCTCAAGGGTGGCGCGCCCCGCTGGCGTCGGACAAGTTGCCCCAGCAAGGCCCTTGCCGTGGCTGCGGAGGCTGCCCCGGCAAAGGTTCTGCCGGGGGAGCCTGCCCTATCCTCTTGCTCTTCATCTTTGTGTCTTGGTGTTACTTTGACCATCCTGCAGCTTTGACTCCTCCCTCTGCCCTGCTAAGTGTGGCCATGGGCGCGGCTCCGACTGTCCGTGCACAAGTAAGGGGTACAAAGGAGTGCCCCTACTTTAGTACACCGACATTGACAAAAAATCATTGTGGTTTTGATGTGTAGGTAAGAACAGTTCTTGCTCAGCCCGTAGTAGCCACGTAAAACTTGCAACAACAAAGTAGAAGACATCTAACTTGCTTTTGCAAGGCATGTTGTGATGTGATATGGTCAAGACCTAATGAGGTATGAATTGTTGTATGAGATGATCATGTTTTGTTCAAGTTATCGGCAACAGGTAGGAGCCTTATGGTTGTCTCTTTATTGCATAAGATGAAAGCGCCATATGATTACTTTACTTTATCGGTATGCGATAGCAATAGTTGCACAAGCAATAGTTGGTGAGACGACCATGTGACGACACATTGATAAAGATCAAGATGATGGAGATCATGGTGTCATGCCGGTGACAATGGAGATCATAACGGTACTTTGCAGATGGAGATCAAAGGCACAATATGATGATGGCCATATCATGTCACATATTTTGATTGCATCTGATGTTTATCGTTTATACATCTTATTTTGCTTAGTTCGGCGGTAGCTTTATAAGATGATCCCTTACTAAAAATTTCAAGGTATAAGTGTTCTCCCTGAGTATAAACCGTTGCGACAGTTCTTCATGCCGAGACACCACGTGATGATCAGGTGTGATAAGCTCTACGTTCACATACAACGGGTGCAAGCCAGTTTTGCACACGCAGAATACTCGGGTTAAACTTGACGACCCTAGCATATGCAGATATGGCCTGAGAACACTGAAGATCAAAAGGTCGAGCGTGAATCATATAGTAATTATGATCAACATAGTGATGTTCACCATTGAAAACTACTCCATCTCACGTGATGATCGGACATGGTTTAGTTGATTTGGATCACGTGATCACTTAGATGATTAGAGGGATGTCTATCTAAGTGGGAGTTCTTAAGTAATATGATTAATTGAACTTTAATTTGTCATGAACTTAGTCCTAATAGTATTTTGCAAATTATGTTGTAGATCAATAGCTCGCGTTATAGCTTCCCTATGTTTTTTTATATGTTCCTAGAGAAAACTAAGTTGAAAGATGATAGTAGCAATGAGGCGGACTGAGTCCGTGATCTGAGGTTTATCCTCATTGCTGCACAGAAGAATTATGTCCTTGATGCACCGCTAGGTGACAAAACTATTGCAGGAGCAGATGCACACATTATCAACGTTTGGCTAGCTTAATATAATGATTACGTGATAGTTTAGTGCACCATGCTTTACGGCTTAGAATCGGGACTTCAAAGATGTTTTGAACGTCATGGACCATATGAGATGTTCGAAGAGTTGAAGTTAATATTTCAAGCAAATACCCAAGTTGAGAGATATGAAGTCTCCAACAAGTTCTATAGCTAAAAGATGGAGGAGAATAGCTCAAGCAGTGAGCATGTGCTCAGATTGTCTGGGTACTACAATCGCTTGAATCAAGTGGGAGTTAATCTTCCAGATAAGATAGTGATTGACAGAGTTCTCTAGTCACCATCACCAAGTTACTGGAATTTCGTGATGAACTATAGTATGCAAGGGATGACGAAAACGATTCCCGAGCTCTTCGTGATGCTGAAATCGACCAAGGTAGAAATCAAGAAAGAGCATCAAGTGTTAATGATTGACAAGACCACTAGTTTCAAGAAAAGGGAAAAGGGAAAGAAAGGGAACTTCAAGCAGAATGGCAACCAAGTTATCACTCCCGTGAAGGAGGCCAAAGCTGGACCAAAGCCTGGAACTGAGTGCTTCTACTGCAAAGGAAATGGTCACTAGAAGCGGAAATACCCTTAATATTTGGTAGATAAGAAGGATGGCAAAGTGAACAAGGGTATATTTGATATACAGGTCATTGAGGTGTACCTTACTAGTGTTTATAGTAACCCCTGGGTATTTGATACTTGTTCGGTTGCTAAGATTAGTAACTCGAAACATGACTCACAGAATAAACAGAGACTAGTTGAGGGTGAAGTGATGATGTGTGTTGGAAGTGGTTCCAAGATTGATATGATCATCATCGCACACTCCCTATATTTTCGAGATTAGTGTTGAACCTAAATAAATGTTATTTGGTGTTTGCGTTGAGCATAAATATGATTAGATCATGTATATTGCGATACAATTATTCATCTAAGACAGAGAATAAATTGTTATTCTATTTACATGAATAAAATCTTCTATGGTCATACACCCAATGTTGATGGTTTATTGAATCTTGATCATAGTGATACACATATTCATAATATTGATGCCAAAAGATGAAAGTTGATAATGATAGTGCAACATATTTGTGGCACTGCTGTTTGGGTCATATCAGTGTAAAGCGCATGAAGAAACTCCATAAAGATGGACTTTTGGAATCACTTGATTATGAATCATTTGATGCTTGCGAAGCGTGCCTTATGGGCAAGATGACTAAAACTCCGTTCTCCGGAACAATGGAATGAGCTACTGACTTATTGGAAATAATACATACCAATGTATGCGATCCAATGAGTGTTGATGCTCATGGCGAGTATCGTTATTTTCTGACCTTCACAGATGATTTGAGCAGATATGGGTATATCTACTTAATGAAAAACAAGTATGAAACATTTGAAAAGTTCAAAGAATTTCAGGGTGAAGTGGAGAATCATCATAACAAGAAAATAAAGTTTCTACGATCTGATCGTGGAGGAGAATATTTGAGTTACGAGTTTGACCTTCATATAACACAATGTGGAATAGTTTCACAGCTCACGCCACCTGGAACACCACAGCGTTATGGTGTGTCCGAACGTCGTAACCGCACTTTATTGGATATGGTGCGATCTATGATGTCTCTTATCGGTTTACCACTATCGTTTTGGGGTTATGCATTAGATACGGTTGCACTCACTTTAAATAGGGCACCATCAAAATCCGTTGAGACGACGCCTTATGAACTATGGTTTGGTAAGAAACAAAAGTTGCAGTTTCTTAAAGTTTGGGGCTGTGATGCTTATGTGAAACAACCTCAACCTGATAAGCTCGAACCCAAATCGGAGAAATGCGTCTTCATAGGATACCCAAAGGAAACTTTTGGGTACACCTTCTATCATAGATCCGAAGGCAAGATATTTGTTGCTAAGAATGGACCCTTTCTAGAGAAGGAGTTTCTCTCGAAAGAAGTGAATGGGTGGAAAGTAGAACTTGATGAGGTAATTGTACCTTCTCCCGAATTGGAAAGTAGTTCATCACAGAAATCAGTTCCAGTGATTCCTACACCAATGAGTGAGGAAGCTAATGATGATGATCATGAAACTTCACATCAAGTTACTACATAACCTCGTAGGTCTTCTAGAGTATGGTCAGCACCAGAGTGGTACGGCAATCCTATTATGGAAGTCATGTTACTAGACCATGATGAACCTACGAACTATGAGGAAGCGATGATGAGCCCAGATTCCATGAAGTGGCTTGAGGCCACGAAATCTCAGATGGGATCCATGTATGAGAACAAAGTGTGGACTTTGGTGGACTTGCCCGATGATCGGTAAGCCAGATTAAATAAATGGATCTTCAAGAGGAAGACGGACACTGATAGTAGTGTTACTATCTACAAAGCTCGACTTGTCGCAAAAAGGTTTTCGACAAGTTCAAGGTGTTGACTACAATGAGATTTTCTCAACTGTAGCAATGCTTAAATCCGTTCGAATCATGTTAGTAGTTGCCATATTTTATGAAATCTGGCAAATGGATGTCAAAACTGCATTCCTTAAATGGATATTTCTTAAAGAAGAGTTGTATATGATGCAATCAGAAGGTTTTGTCGATCCTAAAGGTACTAACAAGGTGTACAAGCTCCAGCAATCTATCTTTGGACTGGTGCAAGCATCTCGGAGTTGGAATATACACTTTGATGAGTCGATCAAAGCATATGGTTTTATACAGACTTTTGGAGAAGCCTGTATTTATAAGAAAGTGAGTGGGAGCTCTGTAGCATTTCTAATATTATATGTGGATGACATATTGTTGATTGGAAATGATATAGAATTTCTGGATAGCATAAAGGGGTATTTGAAAGAAGTTTTTCAAAGAAAGACCTTGGTGAAGCTGCTTTCATATTGAGCATCAAGATCTATAGAGATAGATAAAGACACTTGATAAGTTTTTTCAATGAGTACATACCTTGACAAGATTTGGAAGTAGTTCAAAATGGAACAGTCAAAGAAGGAGTTCTTACCTGTGTTGCTAGGTGTGAAGTTGAGTAAGACTCAAAACCCGACCATGGTAGAAAATAGAAAGAGAATGAAAAGTCATTCCCTATGCCTCAGCCATAGGTTCTATGAAGTATGCCATGCTATATACCAGACCTATTGTATACCCTGCCCGGAGTTTGGCAAGGGAGTACAATAGTGATCTAGGAGTAGATCATTGGACAGCGGTCAAAATTATCCTTAGTAGAATAAGGAAATATTTCTCGGTTATGGAGGTGACAAAGAGTTCATCGTAAATTGTTACGTTGATGCAAGCTTTGACACCGATTTAGATGATTCTGAGTCTCGATCTAGATACATACTGAAAGTGGGAGCAATTAGCTAGAGTAGCTTCGCGCAGAGCATTGTAGACATAGAATATTTGCAAAATACATATGGCTCTGAATGTGACAGACCCATTGACTAAACTTCTCTCACAAGCAAAACATGATCACACCTTAGTAATCTTTGGGTGTTAATCACATAGCGATGTGAACTAGATTAATGACTCTAATAAATCCTTTGGGAGTTGGTCGCATGATGATGTGAGCTATGGGTGTTAATCACATACAGATGTGAATATTTGTGTTAAATCACATGGTGATGTGAACTAGATTATTGACTCTAGTGCAAGTGGGAGACTAAAGAAAATATGCCCCGGAGGCAATAATAAAGTTATTATTTATTTCCTTAATTCATGATAAATTTTTATTATTCATGCTAGAATTGTATTAACCGGAAACTTAGTACATGTGTGAATACATAGACAAATAGAGTGTCACTAGTATGTCTATACTTGACTAGCTCGTTGAATCAAATATGGTTATGTTTCCTAGCCATAGACATGAGTTGTCATTTGATTAACAGGGTCACATCATTGGAGAATGATGTGATTGACTTGACCCATTCCGTTAGCTTAGCACTTGATCGTTTAGTATATTGCTATTGCTTTCTTCATGACTTATACATGTTCCTATGACTATGAGATTATGCAACTCCCAAATACCGGAGGAACACTTTGTGTGCTACCAAACGTCACAACGTAACTGGGTGATTATAAAGGTGCTCTACAGGTGTCTCCAATGGTACTTGTTGAGTTGGCATAAATCTAGATTAGGATTTGTCACTCCGATTGTCGGAGAGGTATCTCTGGGCCCTCTCGGTAATGCACATCACTATAAGCCTTGCAAGCAATGTGACTAATAAGTTAGTTGCGGGATGATGCATTACAGAACGAGTAAAGAGACTTGCCGGTAACGAGATTGAACTAGGTATTGAGATACCGACGATCGAATCTCGGGCAAGTAACATACCAATGACAAAGGGAACAACATATGTTGTTATGCGGTTTGACCGATAAAGATCTTTGTAGAATATGTAGGAGCCAATATGAGCATCAAGTTCCGCTATTGGTTATTGATCGGAGATGAGTCTCGGTCATGTCTACATAGTTCTCGAACCCATAGGGTCCGCACGCTTAACATTCTATGATGATTTGTATTAAGAGTTATGTGATTTGATAACCGAAGTTTGTTCGGAGTCCCGGATGAGATCAGGGACATGACAAGGAGTCTCGAAATGATCGAGTCGTAAAGATCGATATGTTGGAAGGCTATATTCGGACATTGGAAAGGTTCCGAATGATTTGGGTATTTTTCGGAGTGCTCCTAGCTGACGCTCGCATGCATCAACAGGAGGAGCTTTCGTGCAGGGAGTGATTCGAATTGGGCCGGCCCATTTGGTCGCTTCAATTAAATTAGCAAAAAAGGATGCTTAGTAAAGGAATTGAACTCGCAACCAACGATAGAGAGTCAGCCTTACTTACCAGTCGAGCTGATGATTATTTCTGATTACAGTCGTGCGTGAGTATTGAAGAACTAATCGCCCGGTAGATAAAAAATCAAATAAATTCAACCATTGAACATATTTTTAAATATACGATGAACAATTTTTAAATACACATTGCACTTTTTTGTGATATACATTGATTTTTTTAAAATACTCATTGAACATTTTTGTGATATACGGTGAACATTTTTCTGATATATGTTAAACAGTTTTTAAGTACAATGAACATTTTGTAAATACAATAAACATTTTCTTAATATATGGTGAACATTTTGCTAAATGTACGATGAACATTTTTGTAACACACGATGAACATTTTCGTAATGTATAGTGAACTTTTTCATAATATATGGTTAAACATGTTTTCGTATATTATGAATATTTTTGTAATAGGATAGGTGAACTCTGAATATAACACACAGGAAAGAGAATAAGAAATAAAAACAGAAAAAAACGAAAAAAAACGAAATGAAAAAGGTACCAAAACAAAAAAAAACATAATAAAACCAGTGAAGACCGGACAAAACATTGCAAAGAACCGGAAGCAAAAAAACATAGGGGAAAAATGATAAAAACGTAGGAAACAATGAAGGAAGCTGTAGCGAATGGATAAAACGCAAACCATGTACATGGGCCGGCCCACCCAGTGGCTCGCCTCAGCGAAAGGTCAACCTTTTGATGCTAACGGGCGTCAAATAGGTTCTGCCTATTTTTCGGAGTACCGGAGAGTTAGGGGAATTCGTATTGGGCCTTAATGGACCATACGGGAAAGGAGAGAAAAGGCCTCAAGGGTGCCCGCGCCCCTTCCCATGGACTGGTCCGAATTGGACTAGGGAGGGGGCCCCCCCTTCCTTCCTTCTCCTTTTCCCTTCCGCTTTTCCTATTCCATGTGGGAGGTGGAATCCTACTAGGACTCGGGAGTCCTAGTAGGACTCCACACTTTGGGCACGCCCTATGAGGGCCGGCCTCCTCCTCCCTCCATCCTTTATATACGTGGCCAGGAGGCACCACATAGACACACAAGTTGATCATTGATCTTTAGCCGTGTGCGGTGCCCCCCTCCACCATAATCCACCTCGATCATATCGTAGCGGTGCTTAGGCGAAGCCCTGCGTTGGTAGCTTCATCAACACCGTCATCACGCTGCCGTGCTGATGGGACTCTCCCTCAAAGCTCTACTGGATTGTGAGTTCGTGGGACGTCACCGAGCTGAACGTGTGCAGATCGTGGAGGTGTCGTACGTTTGGTACTAGGTTCGGTCAATCATGAAGACATACGACTACATCAACCGCGTTGTCATAATGCTTCCGCTGACGCTCTACGAGGGTACGTGGATGACACTCTCCCCTCTCGTTGCTATGCATCACCATGATCTTGCGTGTGCGTAGGAATTTATTTGAAATTACTGCATTCTCCAACAGGGCCCTAGGGGGGGTGGAGCCCAGCCCACCTAGGGGCTGATTCCCTTCCATATTCATCCCATAGGGCCCTCCGGGGCAGGTGGACCCTCCCGGTGGACCCCCGAAACCCTTTCGGTGGTCCCGGTAGAATACCGATAAACCCCCGAACACTTCCGGCGACCGAATAAGGACTTCCCATATATAAATATTTATCTCCGGACCATTTCGGAACTCCTCGTGACGTCCAAGATCTCATCTGGGACTCCTAACAACATTCGGTAACCACATACTAATTCCCATAACAACTCTAGCGTCACCGAACCTTAAGTGTGTAGACCCTACGGGTTCGGGAATCATGCAGACATGACTGAGACATCTCTTCGGCCAATAACCAACAGCGGGATCTGGATACCCATGTTGGTTCCCACATGTTCCACGATGATCTCATCGGATGAACCACGATGTCGCGGATTCAATCAATCCCATATACAATTCCCTTTGTCAATCGGTATGTTACTTGCCTGAGATTCGATCGTTGGTATCCCAATACCTCGTTCAATCTCGTTACCGGCAAGTCTCTCTTTACTCGTTTCGTAATGCATGATCCCGTGACTAACTGCTTAGGCACATTGAGCTCATTATGATGATGCATTACCGGGTGGGCCCAAAGATACCTCTCCGTCATACGGAGTGACAAATCCTAGTCTCGATTTGTGCCAACCCAACAGACACTTTCAGAGATACCTGTAGTGTACCTTTATGGCCACCCATTTACGTTGTGACATTTGGTACACCCAAAGCATTCCTACGGTATCCGGGAGTTGCACAATCTCATGGTCTAAGGAAATGATACTTGACATTAGAAAAGCTTTTAGCAAATGAACTACACAATCTTGTGCTATGATTAGGATTGGGTCTTGTCCATCACATCATTCTCCTAACGATGTGATCCTGTTATCAACGACATCCAATGTCCATGGTCAGGAAACCATAACCATCTATTGATCAACGAGCTAGTCAACTAGAGGCTCACTAGGGACATGTTGTGGTCTATGTATTCACACATGTATTACGGTTTCCAGTTAATACAATTATAGCATGAACAATAGACAATTATCATGAACAAGGAAATATAATAATAACCATTTTATTATTGCATCTAGGGCATATTTCTAACATAATGTGAGTCCATGGATTATACGCACTCTTACCTTTCTGCAATTTGCTAGCCTCTACGGTACCGTGCATTGCCCTTTCTCACATCGAGAGTCGGTGCAAATTTTGCAGGTGCATCCAAACCCCGTGATAAGATACGCTCTATCACACATAAGCATTATTATATATTCCTCAAAACAGCCACCATGTCTACCTATTATGGCTTTTCCATGGCCATTCCGAGATATATTGCCATGCAACTTCCACCGCTTCTGTTTGATGACTTGAGCATTTATTGTCATATTGCTTTGCATGGTCATATAGCTGACATAGTAGTTGTGGCTCAGTCACCGTGCATCATTTTTATACATGTTATGCTAGATCATCTGTCAGAGGCATTCATCTACAGTCATATTTTGTTATAGGTATCGAGTTGTAATTTTTATTCCTTTTGAGTTGTAAGTAAATAGAAGTGTGATGATCATCATTTTTAGAGCAGTGCCCCAGTGAGGAAAGGATGATGGAGACTATGATTCCCCACAAGTCGGGATGAGACTCCGGACAATGAGAGAGAAAAAAGAAAAAAAGGAAAAAGGAGAAAAAGAAAAAGGAAAAAGGAAAAAAAAGAAGGGGCATTGTTAGTATCCTTTACCACACTTGTGCTTCAAAGTAGTACCATGCTTTTCATATGGAGAGTCTCATATGTTGTCACTTTCATATACTAGTGGGAATTTTTCATTATAGGATTAGATGCACACCCACTTAGTTTTCATATGGAGCTTTCATACACTTATAGCTCTTAGTACATTCGTTGCATGGCAATCCCTACTCCTCGCATTGATACCAATTGATGGGCATCTCCATATCCCGTTGGTTAGTCGCGTCGATGTGAGACTTTCTTACTTTTTTGTCTTCTTTATCCTTACCCCTATCATCATACTCTATTCCACCCGTAGTGCTATATCCATGGCTTGCGCTCATGTATTGCATGAGGGTTGAAAAAGCTGAAGCGCGTTCAAAAGTATGAACCAATTGCTCGGCTTGTCATCGGGGTTGTACATGATTTATACTTTGTGTTAAGAAGACAGAGCATGACAAGACTATATGATTTTGTAGGGATAACTTTCTTTAGCGTTGATATTCTGAAAGACACGATTGTGTTGGGATGCCTGAGTATTGATGTCCATATGTCAAATTATAGACTATTGCTTTGAATCACTTATGTCTTAATATTCATGCCATGACTAGACATATGATCAAGTTTATGATAGGTAGCATTCCACATCAAAAATTATCTTTTTTATCATTTACCTACTCAAGGAAGAGCAGGAATTAAACTTGGGTATGCTGATACGTCTCCTTTGTATCTATAGTTTTTGATTGTTTCATGTCAATATTATTCAGATTTTACATACTTTTGGCAACTTTTTATATGATTTATTTGGACTAACTTACTTATCCAGTGCCCAGTGCCAGTTCTTGTTTGTTGCATGTTTTTGTATCACAGAAAATCCATATCAAACGAAGTCCAAACATGATGCAACTCCATGGAGAATTATTTTGGAATATTTGGGATTTTTGGGAGTTGGAATCATCGCAAACGGAGGTCCACACGGACCACGATACTCCAGGGTGCGCCCCAGGCCCCTAGCACGCGGTGGTGGGTTGTTCTCACCTTGTACATCAGTTGGAGCTCTACTTCAGGCACGAGGAAGCTTATATCAGGAAAAAATCGTGTAAAAAGATCAGCACAATCGGAGTTACGGATCTCCGGGAATATAAGAAACGGTTTTCAGCCAGATCTAAAGAACGTGAAACAAAAGAGGACAGAGAGACAGATCCAATCTCGGAGGGGCTCTCGCCCCTCAACAGCCATGGAGGCCATGGACCAAAGGGGGAACCCTCCTCCCATCTATGGGGGAGGCCAAGGAAGAAGAAGAATGAGGGGGGCTCTCTCCCCCTCTCTCTCGGTGGTGTTGGAACGCCGCCGAGGCTAGGATCGTGACGATGATCTACATCAACAACCTTGCTACCGTCAACACCAACTTTCTCCCCCTCTGTGCAGCGGTGTAATAACTCTTCCCCCCACTTTAATATCTACTTAAACATGGTGCTCAACTCCATATATTATTTCCCAATGATCTATGGTTATCCTATGATGTTTGAGTAGATCCGTTTTGTCCTATGGGTTAATCGTGATCTTGGTTGGTATGATTGTATATTTTATTTATGGTGCTGTCCTACAGTGCCCTCCGTCTCGCACAAACGTGAGGGGCCCCTGCTGTAGGGTGTTGCAATATGTTCATGGTTCGCTTACGGTGGGTTGCGGGAGTGACAGAAACTTAAACCCCAGTAGGTGGAGTATGTCGTATGGGAGTAAAGAGGACTTGATACTTAATTCTATGGTTGCGTTTCACGACCTTAATGATCTTTAGTAGTTGCGGATGCTTGCTAGAGTTCCAATTATAAGTGTATATGATCCAAGTAGAGAAAGTATGTTAGCTCATGCCTCTCCCTCATATAAAATTACAAGAATGATTGCCGGTACTTGTTATCGATTTCCTAGGGACAAATGACTTTCTTGTTGACAAAAGCTATCTACTTTTATTACCTTGCAATTTATTCTTAGTTTTATTCTCGCAAAGTACTCATAATTTAATTCTCGTAAAATAGTTTCATACTTGTTTTAGGTAAAGCAAACATCAAGCATGCGTAGAGTTGTATCGGTGGTCGATAGAACTTGAGGGAATGTTTGTTCTACCTTTAGCTCCTCGTTGGGTTCGACACTCTTACTTATCGAAAGAGGCTACAATTGATCCCCTATACTTGTGGGTTATCATTACGCACGTAGAAGAAGGACTTCTTCCACTTCTTGGCCGAGTCCTTGAGGGGCAACTTACGGAACGACCGGTTCTGCCGGTCGGAGATCACGGCCGCCCCGCAGTCGGACATGGTGCCAGTCGTCGCCCCGAACTGCTTGAGGAAGAACATCTTCTCCCAGAGATCCGTATCCGGTATCACGCCAAGATACCCCTCGCCGAGCGTGGCGAAGCACGCGAGCTACAGCATGGCGTTGGCACCCAGGTGGTGTGGCTGCAACCCGAAGAACTCGAGGAAGGCGCGGAATAAGAGGCTCATGGGAAGGCCAAACCCGTGGGCGAAGTGGGTGTAGAACACCACAATTTCGCCCTCTTGCGGCGTCAGGATCCTCTCCTCGCCGGGTGTGCGTGCGGCTGCCGGCGGTCGCCGCTTGGTGTTGCGGAGTTACACGATGTCGGCGTCGCTCATCTCTAAGCCATCCCAAGAGCCCTTGGGCAGCACCATCGCTTGAGCTTCTCGAGGGCATGGGCGAAGGAGAGAAGGAGATGGAGAGGAACTGTGCGCGCGTGCATACGCCGAGGCGGACGGTGATACGGCCGCGGTATGGACGACGAAACGATGTGGAGGCAGGGCTTCGCCCGTGCTCAGTGGAAAAAGAAGAGGAGGAAGATGAGGGGAGGCAGGGCGCGTGATGGGATGTCCCTGCCTACCCCTTGCCCCCTAATTTATATCCCGGGGTGATCGTGGGGGAGCGGGATCATCTGTGCCCACTATCCCCACTCCCCCGCATTAAGTGGGCACGTTACCCACGCGCTTTAACTGCATCGGGAAGGGCAACCGTCCCACGCAGCCACAGTAAATCCCACACGAGCAGACCGAGGGCGCGCGCGTGGCTGGGTCCAGCCTGCGGCCCCATCCCATCGTGCGCGTGACCTAGCAGGGTCACCCCACCGCTGGCTTGCATGTGGTGGCCCCTCGGCCCGCGGCAAGCAGGAATCAAGACACCACCCGGCGGGGCCTATCGCTTTCCCGCCCACACAGAGTGCTACGATCTGGCTTCCGAAAGCCGGCATCTATGACTCCAAGACAAGTGCGGGGTGCTACTTCTTGAGCTTGCGTTGGTTTTTCCCTTCAAAAGGAAAGGATGATGCAGCAAAGTAGATATAAGTATTTCCCTCAGTTGGAGAACCAAGGTATCAATCCAGTAGGAGAAGAACGCACAAATCACCAATACTTGCATAGACAATCAAACAACTTGCACCCAACAAGATAAAGGGGTTGTCAATCCCTTACGGTTACTTGCAAAAGTGAGATCTGATAGAGATAGATAAACAAAAGATAAAATATTTTTGGGGTTTTTGGTTTATAGATATGAAAATAAAAGATTGCAAAATAGTAGATCAGAAACTAATATGATAGAAAATAGTATATCGGAAACTAATATGATGGAAAATAGACCCGGGGGCCATAGGTTTCACTAGAGGCTTCTCTCATGAAGGCAAATAATACGGTGGGTGAACAAATTACTGTCGAGCAATTGATAGAAAAGAGCAAAGTTATGACGATATCAAAGGCAATGATTATGCAATATAGGCATCATGTCCGTATCAATTAGACCGACTCCTGCCTGCATCTACTACTATTACTCCACACATCAACCGACTCCTGCCTGCATCTAGAGTATTAAGTTCATAAAGAACAGAGTAGCGCATTAAGTAAGATGACATGATGTAGAGGAATAAACTCAAGCAATATAATGTAAATCTCATCTTTTTATCCTCGATGGCAACAATACAATGCGTGCCTCGCTACCCCTACTTTGTCACTGGGTGAGGATACAGCAAGATTGAACCCAAAGCTAAGCACCTCTCCCGTTGCAAGAAAAACTAATCTAGTTGACCAAACCAAACCGATAATTCGAAGAGAAATACAAAGATACCAAATCATGCATATAAGAATTCAGAGGAGATTCAAATAATATTTATAGATAAGCTGATCATAAATCCACAATTCATCGGATGTCGACAAACACACTGCAAAAAAAAGTATTACATCGGATAGATCGCCAAGATCATTGAGGAGAACATGTATTGAGAATGAAAGAGAGAAAAGAGGCCATCTAGCTACTAGCTATGGACCCGTAGGTCTGTGATGGATCAGCCTGTGCATTTGGTTTTTTCGGTTTGATTCGGTTCGGTTTATACGGTTTTCGGTTTTATACGGTTTTTATACTTCGGTTTATATGGTTTTATACAAAATACGGTTCGGTTTAAGTAATAACCATTTAGTTTCGGTTTGGTTTCGGTAATAACCAAAATAACCAAAGTTGACGTGAATTTTAATTACATATTTTTTTTCTCAAAAGAAAATTGGTGTTGTCTCCAAATAATGGTACTAGGGACGTACATGCATTTAGAGCTAAAGCTAGCCCACATGCGTACTTATGCTAACCCATTAAGATTTAGGAGTAAAGACCATTGACTTTTCAAGCTGACATGACTTGATGATTATAGTGCATAAGATCATCTACATGCATACCTGTACTAAAACTTAAATTTCTCAAAAAAGGAGAGCTGAATTGATATTTTCCTAGGCAAATCTGAATTGACATGCAAGAGCCCATGTCTCATCACAAAAGCAAGCCCACGTGCACAAAATTAACTATGAAGCCCACTAAGCCCACCAGCTCAGGGTCTGACCGCCAGCCCAACACATGAATAATCTCCACTTGCCCTAAAAAAAAGAGAATAATCTCCACTGTGTGTCGTTGTTGCGTGGTGGTGAGTTCCCGTGAGAATAGTCCCACCTCGCCAGTTGAGGCAGCACATAGCTGGCTAGCTGGTTATATAATGGAGCGGCCTTGCAGTAGACACACGTCACAGCTCTGCGCCTCTCTCTTTTCGCCCTTGCGTGCACATTTTTTCCAGTTCGGTTAATTCGGTTAAACTGATTGGTATTCGGTTTTTAACCGGAAAACCCGAGGATCAAATGGTTTCTATATTTCAAAACTGAAACTGAAAACTGAAAAAACCAAAATTTGGTTTCGGTTTGGTTTTTGGTTTGGTTTTGCACACCCTGAGTGAGGGACTACTCATGTTTCATCGGAAGGGCAATAGAGTTGATGTAGATGCCCCAGTTGATGTAGATGGCCCCTAGATGGGATCTCACAGGAACATAAGGTTGTGGCGGTGGAAAAGTGTTTTCGTGGATGCTTGTGAGGGTTTGGGAATATTTGCAAATATATAGGAGGACGATCTAGGTCAGGGGGTCATCGAGGGCCCCACGAGGTAGGGGCGCGCCCTCCACCCTTGTCGCCGCTTCGTTGCTCTTCTGACTTGCACTCCAAGTCTCCTGGGTGTCTTCTCGTCCAAGAAAAATTATCGTGAAGTTTTATTCCATTTGGACTACGTTTAGTATTCCTTTTCTGCGAAGCTCAAAAATAAGGGAAAAACAGAAACAGGCACTGGGCTCTAGGTTAATAGGTTAGTAACAAAAATAATATAAACTAGCATATTAATGCATATAAAGCGTCCAAAACAGATAATATAATAGCATGGAACAATAAAAAAATATAGATACGTTGGAGACGTATCACGGAGTTGGTCAGGCTTCACCCGACTCGGCGCCGCCACTCTGCCAACAAATCTCAGCCTTGAGGTAAGCTGCAAAGGCACTCCTGCCTGGAGCCGGCGAGCCTTCACAGCTTCGGGGACTACTGTCGGGAGGATGACCCTCGGGTAGGCCGCGGAACCCGGATCCCTTTTCAAAACATCGAGGCGGCATGCGCTCCTCAACCTGGTCAAAGCATTGGCCGGCTCCCCGGCGCAAGCCGACCTGGCATGGCAACCCGGTAGGGCGGGTCCCCGCATGCCAGCAAGCCGCAAGCCGGCCGCAGCTCCGACCGGACGTAGACAAGGACGACCCTCCACGACAGGGCACACATGCTACAGTGCTCTCCTTTTCCATCGGGCCCGGCGGGCACGGCAACAGTAGGTCCTGCACCCCCGCCCGGGGCAGGTGGCGTCCTGGCAGCACAGCCCTGTAGCGGAGCTGCGCCGACCGCCCCGTGGCGCAGGGCAAGACGAGCCATAGTGTCGAGCAGCCAGCCATACCCGCGCCCGGCGGCCCCCTCATGGCCCACGCCCGCAAGACCCGCGCCCGACGGACCCGGCAGGACTGACGGCCCCCACTGTCGGCTCCAAGAGGACGACACTAGGACCCCGCGTCCATGTAACATTACCATTGTAACCCCGGGGGGCTGTCCTATAGGAACTCCCCCGTTCCCCTCCTTTCAAGGGGTTCCGCTCTCTCTAGTCGCCCCACCCGAAGCACACACACTCACGAGGCAGGCAGAAGGCCAGCTCCTTCTTCCTCATCATCCCCAAAACAACTCCAGGAGCAACTCTGTAACTCAGAGCATATCATCCATTCAGCAGGACTAGGGGTGTTACCTCCCACGGAGGGCCCCGAACCTGGGTACGTCTCGTGTCACACACTAGCGCGCGCTAACCTGCCTACAGAACCCACCGGCGTCCTCTCGTAGCCCCCCACTTTTAGCCATCCATGCCATTTGCTGTGAGATCACCACGACAGAGCTAGCGGGCCCAAATAGTGGCGCCCTGTAAGCGAGTGCTCGGTTAGTCTCCCCACGTGCGTTGCTCTATTGAGCAAACACGCACTTGGCGCTCCCTTCATGCATCGGCACGTAAATTCGGCAAAGCTAATTTTTCCAGTACCGCCTGCAGGTCTTTGCCACGAAATGTTCGCCACTTAAAGAAGTCCCAAAATTCATAAAAGTGTTCACGAATTTAAAAAACGACCATGATATTTTCCAAATGCATATTTTGAAATGTTTCATCAATTTAAAAATATCATAATTTCGATAAAGTATTTGCTAATTTAAAATATGTTCCTAAATTAAAAATGTTCACAACTTAGAAAAAAGAATTTTAAAAATTGTTCATGAAATTTGAAAAACATTCAAGACACGTACAAAATATTGAGCATTTCAAAAATGTTCTTGGACTACAAAAAATGTTCCGACTTTATAAGAAGTTCACAAAATTGCAAGTAATGAAAAATCAAACGGAAAAAACATAAGGTAATAAAAAGTGTAAAAACCTAAATAAAATCAATAAAACCGGTGTTGAAAAAACTAATGTTCCGTAACCTTCATAAAACCGAAAGACCGGGACAAGAGTGGGACACAATGTACACAGTCACACGAGAGAGCACTGTATCGCTTAATGTGAGTTTTTTTTTTTGAAAAGAAGGTTAAACCCCGCCTCTGCATTAATTGATGGATGAATCATATTTATTAATTATTCCACAGAGGTCTGACAAGAACATACATCAATCCGCCTGAAGCCACCACTCACACCTACAAACTCAATAATATGGAGCGTTCTCACTCCCATATCTAAAACCGGTGTCGTCATCGATACATCCACATAACGTATCGGGACCAATAGTCGGTGCAGCCTACCTAAAACGCACACCACATGCATACGTTTTAGAAAGCCGTCATCATCATTGGACCACTTACCCATCTTCAGGAGAGAGACCCGCATCATCCTTGCCAGTCCGGACATCCGTCGACGCCATCACGGCGTCCACCGCCCTGCGCCCGTCCGTCCAGACCCAAAGACTCTGAAAGATCCGTCGTGTGTAGCACCTGCCAACCAGGCATAACTCAACATAGCACTTGTCGGCCAGACATGACTTGACAGCTCCACCGAAGCTCCATGCAAGACGAAGCCGCTCCACCTTCTGCCTGTGTCTTCCAGCGCTGCTCCACAAACGATACTCCCAAGAGAGAAACGGCACCATAGTATTGCCATCGTCCGATCTGGAAGACGAGATCCTGGGGTTTCCCCCGAAGCAGCACGAGTGGGTTGACAACAGTTACACGATGATGACTTCATCAAGGTAACGGCACAAAATGCCGCCATCGCCCGCCAACGGCTTGGTTTTTCCGACAACTATGTCTCCCCGACTCGTAGCTGGGACTAGATGACGAATCTCCAGATCCGACCACCCAGCCACAGGTCGGCTACCTCTGACGGAAGAGATTACCACCACCGCCGGCTGCATCGGTCAGAATAGATCTAACCGGAGGTGCCGCCGACGCGACCATCAGGCCCTTCACACCGCTGCCGCCGATCCAAAGGCATATTGTGTGTCGTCGCCGCCGCCCAAACAGGGCAGGCCGCCGCGCCCACAGCCCGCGCCACAGCCATCGCCGTCGCCAACACGGCCACCACAGCCGCCATTAGGACGTCGGCCGGCCCCCACAACGCCGTAGTCCAGATCTGGGCCGTCATGAACCAGATCGGCGCCGCTGCAGTCCATATCGGGGTCACACCCTCGAGCCAGGGCGCCCCGCGTCACCCTATAACCCGCGAGAGGGAGGAGTGCCTTCGCCGCCGCCGCCGCACGCACAGGCTATGCCCGGCGCCGACCACCGGTGGCGACGAAGGGGAGGGAGAGGAAGCAGCGGTGACCCGGCGGCTAGGGTTGGAGCCCCTCGGTCGCCCACGCGGGAGCGACGGAGGGGAGGAGAGAGATCACACTCGTCTCACCTTCAGTGATCTTTTGAGTACACCGGCCCAATGGGAGCTATGTAGGAGAGTTGCGCGTGCATTTGGAAAGGTTCTAGGCAGAATTAATTGCGGTTGGTTTTGGAACTTGCCATTTGATTTTGTGAAGGTTTTGTTCACCTTTTTACTTTATTTTTTCAGTATGTTTTCTATTGGTTTACTGGTTTTCTCTTTATTTTTTCTATTTTTTTCCTTTTTTTTCTTTTCCGTCATTTATTTATTTATTTCATTTTTAAATACTTGTTGGCATATGGGTTGATCATTTTTTAGTGCATATAAATATTTTTCAGATACATATTAAACATTTTTTAAATATATGTTAAACATTTTCCGGACACTTGTTGACAATTTGTCAAATGTATATTAGACATGTTTTTTGTCAAACCTAACCAAAAGCTTCGCAACTTTCGTCAAACCTAACCAAAATGTTTCTTAACTTCCATTTGGTTGACCTCGTACACAGCTTCACTAAGATATTGTTCTTCAAAGTGCCCTCGGGGAGACTTGCTCCCAAGCTCCCAAAGCTCGTGAGCAACTATCAGTGAGCCTTTCTCCAACACCGCTTTCTCCAACCCAGGCTTCTTAGATTGAAAATGTGCAACATACTGATTCGGAAACTCAACATTGTCAAGGCCTTTCATAGGATGGATTAGCAATTTCTTTGGGACATCCTTCGAGCCAAAGGCTTCCGCCTAAGGCTATGTTCGGTTCCAAGGGATTATATCCACTAGTGGATCTAATCCGTGCAGGGTTTTGGTGTCGCCACCCAATCCCCACGTGGAACCATTCCACCGGAGGGATCACCTAATCTCTGTTCGGTTACACCCAAGTATACAGCAGTATACAACGGCACATCAGCACAACAGAAGTAATACAAGTCTTGTTCAGTAGTGGGAGCAATCAGTGACAATTACAAGTAGGAATCAGTAGCAATCAATTCATTGGAAGCCAAAAAAGAAACTTGTGGTTTGTTAAAAAAGTAGGGGAGAAATTACATTGTACAGTTGCAGATCAGCTGATGAAATTACGATCAGTAGATAAAATTACGATATACTCTCTCCGTTCGGAATTACTTGTCACAAAAATGGATAAAAATAGATGTATCTACAATTAAAATACATCTAGATACATTCATTTTTTGGACGAGTAATTCCGAACGAAGGGAGTAGATGAAATTACGATCAGTAGATGGATCGTTTTGGGGCTAATAGCGCCCACACAACAAGCTGGACAATCGGAGCAGCGGAACTGCGCCACTGCGGACGCCGGAACTGCAGCCGGAACGATGGGTCGTACCCGCACGACCGACGGAGGCAGCAGAGGGACCTTTGGATCCTGGGACTGACGGACGTCGGAGGGAGAGGGCCGCTGCCGCCGGATCTGGAAGGACCATCGCCGCCGTCAGTTAGATCCGTGTCGTCGCCAAGCTTGAGCCGCTACAACTAGATGCGGCGGCGCCGGTTGGACAGGTGAGAGGGAGGAGGGCGGGGGTGGGGGGAGCACGCCGCCGCAGTCTCGTCCAATTGTGTTGCTGCTGTTGTCCCTCCTTCTTCGGCATCGGCGTCACTGACGATGCCATGAACCTAGGGTAGGGTCATAGGTCTGACCTATACGCCCTACCCAAGGTCACCACCCTAAAGTTAAGGACATTCAAAGTATAGCAAGAAGTACCGACTGAAGCCATCGAGTGCAATCCACTCGACCAGTCATCTCACTCGAATATCCCCAATTTCACTTGACCTGGATGAAGTCGTTCGACCATACAGGAAATCACTCGAAGTACAGAAGACCTAGAGTCACTCATGATGGCAACGGTCAGGCGTTCACTTCGTAGTCTTAAAGATCATTAATAGCACTTTATAGCTGGCGTTACCAGTAACACTCTGTCTTAATGTACATTGAACCCTGTAACGGGGGGCGGCTGGGGTCCTGGCGCACTCTATATAAGCCACCCCCCTCCTCTGAGACAAGGGTTCGCACCCCTTGTAACACACACCCATATTCCAGTCGACCGCCTCAGGGCACCGAGACGTAGGGCTTTTACCTCCTCCAAAAGGGGCCTGAACTCGTAAACTCGTGTGTACAACCTCGCCGTAGCTAGGTCCTTGCCTCCTCATACGTATCCCCTACTCGTACTGCTAGACTTAGAACCACGACAGTTGGCGCCCACCGTGGGGCTAAGCGTCTTAGCAACTTCCGGCGAGGTTGCATTTTCTTCGATCTTCATCAACATGGTTTTCAGCGGCGGCTTGGTCATGGGCCACGAGTTCCGACTCGGCGTGCTCACTTTCGTCGCTGACGACTCCGCCTGGCTCCAAGAAGCCCCCCTCGATGTCGAGGCACTTCCGATCCATGGGGCGTCGCACTTCCATGCGAGTTCCTGCGACGTTCTCCTACGACAGTCGTCGACTCCGTATTGGTCGGTCCTCACATCGCCCACTCGCTCCACTAGTCGCCGCCGCAAGCGATCCGGTCGGTCGCGGCTCCAGCGATGGGTAAAGTATGTGGTGGCTCGTGAGACGGCCACCCCACAAGTCGCGGCGATCGAGCCCGACGAATTTCTCTACGGCCCAGTCGACCCGTCGACTGGCTCTCCGGATACTTTTTCCAAGCGCGTGAGCTGTGACCCCGTGGTGGAAGTTCTCATGGCTGACCCTCGTCGTAGCCCGCCTGGGTTTCACCGCAACAACGGTGACGACGACGATGACGGCCCGTCGTATGACCACGATGAGTAGGAGCATCAACCTCTCAATTCACAACAGAGGGAAGAGTTGCATCGCCGCAACATGGAGGCACTCCAGACCCCCATCATGGGGGAAGCCGCCGAGGCTCGGGCCTTGGAGGCGGTGCACCAAGCCACGTTGGCTGAGCGCACATGTCTGGAGAACCTCCAGCACTCTCTCGATGAACGCGCTCGTCGACTGATTCCCGAATCCAGTCGACGTCAGAGACAGTTGTTTCCGCCTGAACCTCAGGTATACTGCACTCCGATCCAGAATCTTACAATTGTTGCACGTATAGCAAAGTCTATTCAGCCATCCCGACCAGAAGCTAGAAGAGGCTTGGAACAGATCTGATCGCTGCTCCGGGCAGCAGGAGAGCCGAACTCCACCGTTTCCCAGTCGAAGAACAGGATCCACAGCAGGTCAGTAAGGGCAGATACAGTTCAATCAGCACACAGTCCTGGGTCACCTTTGTGACGTGAAGATCGTGATCACCGTCGAGATCGGCACCTTGGAAGGGCTCATGGAGAGTTTGATCGTGGGTACGCTCGTGGCAACTACCGTCGAGTGCCTTCACCCCCTCCGAGGGATGGGTCATACGCGCCCCGGCAGTTTGACGACAGGCGCCCGTATGGTAATGACCGCAGAGTTCCAGTCAAACCAAGAGAGCCTGGGTTCGACGCAAGCTCAGTCCTTGTACAAGGTTTGGTCGACCGGAACAGAGCATCCAAAGAAGGTTTGGATAGAGACAAACCCAGTGGAAGTAGGGTGCACGTTTCCGGCCGTGTGTGTTTCGGGAGAGCCATCCGAGCTGCTCAAATCCCTCAGAACTTCAGATTGGCGACTAGCGTTAGTAAGTTCACAGGGAAGTCAAAGCCTGACACTGGGTTGGAAGATTACTGAGTGGCCATGCATATTGGTGGCGGCAACGATGAGGTGGCCATGAAGCACCTCCCTTTGATGCTTGAAGGTTCTGCGAGAGCCTGGATGAACCGGTTGCCCCCTGGGAGTATTTTCAATTGGGAAGAGTTGGCCCAAGTGTTTATCAAAACATTTGAGGGCACCTGCAAGCGGCCTGCTGGTTTGACAGAATTACAGCACTGTGTTCAGAAACAGAATGAGACTTTGAGAGACTATATCCAGAGATGGACTACTCTTCACCACACGGTGCAGAATGTATCGGATTACCATGCAGTTTGTGCCTTTAAAGAAGGCGTTCATTACAGAGAGCTCAATCTAAAGTTCGGTCGGACCGGACACATGACTCTGTCTCGGATGAAGGAGATTGCCACTCGGTACGCTAACGGCGAAGAAGAAGACCGACTCCGGAGCGGCAAGCACAAGTTAGTCGCCCAGGACACTGGAGGAGGGAACTCCAGTCGGAAACAGAAACATAAAGCCAAAGCTGCAGGTCCCGCTGAGGCAGCAGTCTTGAATCAGGGGAAGTTCAAGGGGAAGCCTAAAGGACCTTGGACCCCCAAGAAAGTGAAAGATCAAGCCGGGAATGATGTGCTTGATTTACCATGTCACATTCACACCAAAAAGGATGAAGAGGGTAACTTGATTCTTCCCAAGCATACCACTCGACAATGTCAACTCCTGAAGAGTTTCCGTGAGAAAGGTCAGCCTAGTGAAAAGGAAAAGGTGTCTGATGAGGAAGAAGACAAAGAGGAGGATGAAGGTTACCCCAATGTCAATGCCACTTTAGTGATTTTTGCTGACGTCGAGAGTAAAAATCGATTGAAAGTGATTAATAGAGAAGTAAATATGGTTGCTCCGGCAACAACAACATATTTGAAGTGGTAAAAAAACATCACATTCGACCAGTCCGACCACCCAGCTCACGTTGCCACCCTTGGGGGGCAAGCGTTGGTGGTCGACCTAGTCGTTGGGGGCCTAGTTGCGACCCTGTATTTGCCTAAGTTAAAAACTACTCCGAGTGGAGAGCAATCCTCCCACTCGGGAGCTTAGCCGCGATCCCGTACTCGCCTAAGTTAAAAACTACTCTGAGTGGAGAGCAATCCGCTCACTCGGAGGCTTAGCTACGATCCTGTACTCGCCTAAGTTAAAAACTACTCCGAGTGGAGAGCAATCCTCCCACTCGGGCGCTTAGCTGCGATCCCATACTTGCCTAAGTTAAAAACTACTCCGAGTGGATGTGGGGACCGATTCTCCGGGTATTAATTTCCAGAAAATGGCCCTTGTGCTCACCAGCTCCAGGATAACTGTTAGCTGATGAGGCACCAACTTGATACAGAAATTCCAAGCAAAATACACAATATGTAGTGCAAGACCATTCTGGCCTGTGAGTACAACAAATAGTTTTCTAGTGGTTGATGGCGGAAGCGGTTTGTGGATCATCATCGTCTATGGGACTGCAATTCCCACAGGAACAGCTGACCAGGTTAACTCCTATCTTCGCGAGGCTGCTATCACCGTTATTTAGGTTCCGGGGCTGTCGCCACGGTCGCTCCTCTCCGCGCAAGAAATCTGGCCAAGACAATAGCCAGGGACAAGCCAGTGAGTACTTTGAATGTACTCGCAAACATTATGAACACAGGTATAATATAACAATGATGTGCTAAAAATATTTTATGCTCATGATGTCAGTCGCAAAAGATAAATAAAACTCTGATGCGTGCAAGCATGTTATTTATGAATATGAAATAACATAGTAGTATTAAAATTATGAAATAAATAACAAGCATGCCACAGTCGGGCGTCTTAGCGACACCACATAAAGGGCTTTAAAAGAAATGCCACAGTCGGGCGTCTTAGGGGCACCACATAAAGGGCTTTAAAAGAAATGCCACAGTCGGGCATCTTAGCGACACCACGTGGCTTTAAAAGAAATGCCACAGTCGGGCGTCTTAGCGACATCACATAAAGGGCTTTAAAAGAAATGCCACAGTCGGGCATCTTAGTGACACCACATAAAGGGCTTTAAAAGAAATGCCACAGTCGGGCGTCTTAGCGACACCACATAAAGGGCTTTAAAAGAAATGCCACAGTCGGGCGTCTTAGCGACACCACATAAAGGGCTTTAAAAGAAATGCCACAGTCGGGCGTCTTAGCGACACCACATAAAGGGCTTTAAAAGAAATGCCACAGTCGGGCGTCTTAGCGACACCACATAAAGGGCTTTAAAAGAAACAATCATAGTGAATATCCCGGAGGTAAAACCATCCCAGGGATATTCGATAATACCAAAAATATCACGGATTAGTTCACAACGAAAATAATAATCATAATTATCACAAGTTACAATCGTGATCCCAGTTCTGGTTTAACAGTTTCACCTCCGAAGACCGACACTTGACCCATCCCAGACTGTAGTCCTTAACCATGGACACGGCTATTCGAATAGGTTTAATCTCTGCAGAGGGTGTACTCTTTACCCACGAGTGACGGATTCCTTTAGTCCTCAAGACTAATTCCGTCTACGGTCTTTTAGTTGGAAACACACCTAACTTGCACACACCAGCTTAACTCACATGTGTCTGGAATCACCCACGACACTTGTCAAGCAAAACTTTTAAGTGGGGAGGCTACAACCTCGACATAACATGGGATCACAAAATTTATACCGCGCGCAAACTGGGGAGCTACCCCGTTCGGCTACAACCGAAACACCCATGCCCCCGGACCCGGTGGTATGACTGCCGGATGCCTCCAGTATCTTCCACCATGGCCTCTCTGTATGGTGTGTGCTAGGAAAGGGGTTGACAACTTACTGAACCGTACCCTAGTTGTTGTAGAGACGAGTGGTAGTACGAAGCAAGTATGGGGGTTACTGGCACAAGACTCGATCTACGGTCGACTCAGGAGGTTGTAATATTCTCTGCAAGATTAGTATAATAATGCATATACTCCAACCAACAGATAGAAACACCACGCGACGTACCCCCTCATGCCATACCGGACACGACCGTCTCGACGAAGGACTAGGAACAAGACCGTGTCTACCCAAGAAAGAGGCCTTCTCAGCTTTCCTCCCGGTATGCATGAAAGGCATATGACGGTGATTTCTATCACAACCATATCAACTCTATTTACAAGAAGTTCATTAACATGCACTCATGAGTAGGAACACGTCCTCACATAAAATGACGTATGCTCGTGTCGGGGTGGTGTTGTCACCGTGTCAAGCAACACACACAAAAATTACACCAGGGTTCAGAATGCTTGCCTTCAGGTCATGGGAAAGCAGGGTGCATTCCAAAACATCTTGAAATCTTCAAAAATCCTATTTTAAAAAATATATATGAATTAACACACAAAATCAAAACAGCACAAATAGTTGTTTTGAAATTTTTTCAAATAAATCTTAAAATAAACTAGACAATATTTGAGAGAGGTGGGAAAAAGAATTAATTTATTTGGAGTTGTAATTAATAAGATATAGCCGGTCAAAGTTTGGTCAAAAATCTGTTATTTAAATAAAAACAGAAAAGAAAACGTTTCGAATAAATACGTACACGTCGAAGGCGTATTTTGGAAACGCGCTTCCACTTAACCCACGTGGACTGGGGCGGGGTCACTGACAGTGGGTCCAGGGGGCCCACTGGTCAGGTTTAACCAGTCCATCCCTCCCTCCTCTTCCTTCGCCCGAACGGAGGCGAGGCGACGGCGATCAACGCCGGCGAATGACTGCTCCCCGTGGGCTCCAGAGAGTCGAGATGGATCCGCAAGACCGGGGTGGTCCTCCCGGTGGTCGTTGGGTCGGCGGGGGTGGAGGGAGTCGCCGACGGTGAGCTTCGCAACGGAGGAGGCCTCGGGAGCAAAGTGCTTTTGGGGCTGCGGTGGTTCTCGATCGAAATCGAGTAGGGGGAAGGGTTCACGGGAGGAAGAGAAGGCTCCTGGTGGAGAGAGTGGAGAGGGGGAGGTTCTAGTGGTGTCGGAATGGCCGGGGCGGTGGAGGCGGCAGGAGCTGCCGGAGACGGGGAAGAAAACCTCCTCGGGTCGATTGCGAGCTAGGGAAGCGTCATTGAGGTGGCCTGAGGTTGCCTGTGTGCGGTAACGGGCTCGGGGCTTCCTTAAATAGGCGAGTCGAGGCGGTTCAGCGGCGGCCGTGGATGAGCTCGTCGGCGACCGACGTTCTGTAGCTGCAGGGCATCGTGGCGAGGCTGGGGATGGCGGCAGGAGCTAGCGGACGAGCGGCTACTGCTCCAAGGGCGAGCTGGCGAGCGGAGCTGGCTTGGGCGGCGCTGGCCAGCGCAAGAGCTGTCGGGAGGTAGTGGCGGCTAGCTGCTGGCCTGCCGGAGACGTGGCGAGAGCTGCGGGGCTCGTGGGGTGCAGAAGGGAACACTGCGTGCTGGCTGCGGTCGGTCACGAACCGGAGTGAGTGCGGGCAGGACGCGGCAGCTCGGGCGCACGTGCGTGCCAAACGCACGCTCTGGGCGCGCCCAGAGCATGCCTGGGACGTGCTCGATGAAATGCCAGGGTAGCCTAGAGGTCGCGGTTGAGGCTGGCAAGTAACAGGGCTAGTTTAGGGTTAGCAAGGGAATCAAGGGACATGGTGGATAGGTCAGGGGCTCAAGTTCACAATGCAAACTTGAAATCATGCCAAATCTGGCTATGCACTCTGGGTGTTTGACAAAATGCCAAAGGCACCTAGTCAGTTCTTCGGGTGGCCAAATCTCCCAGAGTGGGGTCTCTTTAGAAGGAAGAGGGGGTGGTGAAGGTAGTTTGCCAAAAGGAGAAACTTGCTAGTGCAAGTTTTGCAAAACTACAATTTCTGATAGGGAGTAAATGGCATCATTACATGGACCAAAAGTGTTCCAAAGAGTGCATGCTCCTGGACTTAGGGGTTTTGCAGGGTTGACTATAAGTATGAGAAAGCACAAGGTCACTAGAGCAAGAGAGAATAGGGTTGCAGTAGAAAACACAAGGCTGGTCTAGAATGAAAAACAGGTTGATACACTTATTTTTCCATAGAACATCACTAGGTTTTTGCATAAAGTTGGATGGCATGCTACCACTGACATCCCATAATTTTGTTGGAGGCTCTAGGGAAATATTTAATTAGGCTATAGTGCAAAAATGCCCACTGGACAGATTTGAAAAACAGGTGTAAAACTCAAAATATGCAATGAAATAAATATATTAATGCACAAAAGTGATTTAGAGACATCACATGACATCTCCAAATTTTGGTTGGATTTTTAGTTAAATTTATCAACAGGTTGTAGTACAAAAAGAACTCCAAAACTTAAAACAAGTCATTTTAATGAATAAAGCTCAGGGTGAAATAATTTAATAAATAATTCTACTGATTAAGAAATGTTTTAATGAGAGAGCATAGTATTTCAATAGGTTTGGAAGGATCCACTAGGGAAAGACTCCTTAATATTAAAAGAAAGGTTCTGAAATCAACAGAAATATTCTTGCAGGCAAAAAAAATTTAACTCTTGGCAAAATTTTAATATTTAAAACTTGGTTAAATTTTTGGGGTGTTACAGTGGAGAGCAATCCTCCCACTTGGGGGCTTAGTTCCGACCCTGTACTCGCCTCAGTTAAAAACTACTCTGAGTGGAGAGCAATCCTCCCACTCGGGGGCTTAGCTGCAATCCCGTACTCGCCTAAGTTAAAAACTACTCCGGGTGGAGATCAATCCTCCCACTCGGGGGCTTAGCTACGACCCCGTACTCGCCTAAGGTAAAAACTACTTCGAGTGGAGAGCAATCCTCCCACTCGGAGGCTTAGCTGCGATCCCGTACTCGCCTAAGTTAAAAACTACTCCGAGTGGGGAGCAATCGTCCCACTGGGTGGCTTAGCTGCGACCCTGTACTCGCCTAAGTTCAAAACCACTCCGAGTGAAGAGCAATCCTCCCACTCACAGGCTTAGCTTCGACCCCATACTCGCCTAAGTTAAAAACTACTCCGAGTGGAGAGCAATTCTCCCACTCAGGGGCTTAGCTGCGTTCATGTACTCACCTAAGTCACAAAGATCCTCTGAGCTGCGTCACAAGTACAACATGCACTCCATCCCGATCGACAAGGACGACGAGGTGCCAATCGAGCATGTCGTCGGAGCTGCGTCGTAAGTGCAACATACGCTCCATCCCGATCCGCAAGGACAACAAGGTGCCGATTGAACATGTCGTCAGAGCTGCGTTGCAAACACAACGTCTATTCCGAGTGAGAAGCCAAGGTTCCACTGGGAATAAAAAAGAGAGGTCCAGAAGTGGTAAAAGCAAAGTCACCATATTCAAGAAAAACTAAGTTCAGATAAACCCTGCAAAGTTCAGGACCGCGGCGGACAGAAGTACTCAGGCATCAGGCTTGAAAGAGTTTAACGGTTACAAAATCACTCGGCATCCCGAGGCAAATAAAGTGGGGCATAAAGTTTGTTCACTCTTCGGGAGGGGGGCTTGCTGGCTCGACGAAGCTGTCAATATCATTGTCATCCGCAATGCGAGTGGCAGCATTGATGAAGGTCTCCATGAAGGATTGGAATTGGAGCTTCTTGGTGTTGGCAACCTTGATAGCCGCCAGCTTGTCTTCCCTGACCTCCTTGAAATCAACCCGGACCAAAGACAGAGCCACATCAGCACCGCAGCGAGCAGACGAATTCTTCCATTCTTGCACTTGACCAGGAATTTCTTTGATTCGAGTCATCAGAGACTCAAGATCATTCTGGATCTCCGCTCGGGGCCAGAGCTTAGTGTCAATCCGCGACATCGCCGCCTACAGACAAGCAAGATAATCCACAACATTGTCGAGATGAGACTCCAGCCGCAGCACGTTCATCGCGATGTCATCCTTGACGGGAGAGTTTATGGGGTCAAGATCCGTCTCGATCCGCCCAGTCTCTGCTTTGAAGTCTTGACAAAATTCTGCACAGTCGGAAAAGTGGTGATTTGACAGTTATATAATGAATTGACAATCGCAAATCAGTCGGACGGGAGGAAGTACCTTCAAGCTTCAGGACCAGCTTCTCAGCAAGTCTTCCCAGATAAGCCTCCAGTTCACCCTTCTTCAACGTGAGATCTCCGACCTTGTCAGTCAGGGTCTACTTTTCCTTCTTTATCCTCACAACCTCCTTGTTGGCTTCAGTAACAGTAGTCTTCAGCTTGGCGTTCTCCTCTTCTAACTTGCTGGCTAAAGCCAGCTTCTTGTCAGCAAGCTCTGTTTTCTCTCGCACCTCTTTCTGTGCCGCGGCAAGGTCATTGTCCTTCTGCTCCAGAGCCTGCTTCATTTTGACTAAAGAAATAACATTCTTCAGTCGACCTTGGAGTTGACGGTTTTCACTATGCACATCTGTTCGAGTGGAGTTACTCGGTTCAAAAGACTAAAAGGAAAAAACCATAAAGGCGACAGTCGGCGAGTTATTACCTCCCATAGCAGCAGCATCGTCCTTGGCCTTCTGAAGATTATTCTTGGCCATCTCTAGGTCAAGGTTGAGGCTAATATATTTCTCCTCCAACTCAGCAAAATGGGCCACGAGCTCACAAGATTTCTGCAATCAGCAAATAAGGTTAAACTCAGCAAAAATTGTTCTAAGACTACTGCAGAATCAAAACATTCAACAGTAGTCTCGGGGACTACACCCAGTGGGTGCATTTTGCATGCCCCCACTAGTCCGGATTTCCACTCAGCATGGTCTGCCCAGCATGAGTATGCAGAAAAAAAGGGAAGAGCGAGGTTCTCAGACCCCGGTCGGCTGCCCGTAGTCGATCGTGGTCTTGGGGACTACACCCAGTGGGTGCATTCTGTGTGCCCCCACTGATATGGAAACCACCCGGATCAAACTATTCCACCAAGTGAAAGTACAATAAAGTGACATTTGACAAAGACCCCCGCTGAATCAAACATCCGACGGCGGTCTCGGGGACTACACCCGTGGGTGCACTTTGCGTGCCCCCACTGGTTCAGAGATACATTCGACTCAACTTGGTCGACTAAAGTAGAAGAGTTATTCAACACTTAGTTAAGCACCCAGTGGGTGATTGGATGAAAAACGCAGACTCATGATAGATGCACATAAAAGTTCCAAAACACTCATCCAGGGACATCTTATGTACAATAAAGCAGCAGCTACAACTACTATATCGTAGCAAGGCAAAAATCAAATTGGGAGATCAGTCGGAAATCAACTGACCTTGCCATTGACGTGGAGAGCAGAGCTGGCATTATAGGCAGCCTGGTTGGCCTCGTGCACCACCTTCATCTGCTCCATCATAAGGTTTCTTGGAGTATGGCCTCCTTGGCTGCACCCGCCGGGTCATCTGGAGCATGATGAGCATCATAGAGCGACAACGTTGGTACAGTCGGAGCAATCACAGGATCTGAAGCATGGACCTGCGTAGGCAAAGCGAAGACTTGGGCAGTCGATGCTGAAGGACGGTCAGTCAACACAGGATTGGCAAAAGATACATAGGCCCGAGTCGGATCTCCAGACCGCTGGACCACCGTCTCCAATGCTGATGTCGACTGAGGCTCCTGGCCGGCAGGCGTCCTCCTGCTTGAAGCCCTGCCCCTCCTTCCCGTATTCTTTAGAGGCACTTCTTCATTGTCATCTGGAAGTTCAATGATGTCTTGTGGGGCTGCACAAAAAAACAGCCATAGGAACTCAATCAACCGACAATTCAATCAACAAAATAAGCACAAGATTGCAGGATCATACCAGCTTTGGAAGTAGCCGCATCTTCAATCTCTTCATCGTCCTAGGCCTTGTCAATATCCATGGAGGTCCCAGAAGTTGCAGCACTGAAAAATTCATAACCCACTCAGTCATAGCAGAAGTATGAATCTTCAGTAAAACACGAAAAGACGGAACACTCACGCAGAAGCGACGGGAACATCTTGATCCTGGGCAAGGTCTTCCGGGGCTTTGAAGGGGCAACCTTGGGCTGCTTGGCGACCTTTTCCGACGACTCCGGAATCGAAGTCCAAGTGCGCTTATGCACTTGCGTGCTCGGAGCCATAGCCTTGTTGCGCCCGCCCGCTGGATCATGTGACTGTTTCGATTGGTGCTCTGTGCGAGGTGGTGAGTCGACCTCCTCTTCTTCTTCGTCTGACTCATCACTCTCTTCCTCCTCCTCATCATCAGGGGATTGCCAGTTGGCGCTCTTGTCTGCGCTCTCCACTCCCTCCTGGGCTTGCTCCTAGCTTGCTCTCCGTTCAACCTTTCGAATACATCTCGGTATAAATCTGCAAGGCAACAAGTTAAACAAACATTAGTCAGATTCAAAGACGATCGCAAGACAGAATGAAATACACTCGGTAATAAGGATCAGACCTTGTCCGGCTGGTTCTCAGCATTGAATGGATTGACCCTCTAGGCCCCCCCTAGGGTTGTCTTTGTTTCCGGTAATGCTCTTAAGCCACAGAGCCACTTTCTCGTCGGAGACCTCCTCTGGGTGGACCCAAGCGGTGTCGTGGGAGCCCGAATACATCCACATCGAATGATCACGGGCTTGGAGTGGCTGGATGCATCGACTAAGAAACACTTCCAATAAATCCATGCCAGTTACGCCGTGACGGACCAACTGCAGTACCCTCTAGACTAGCATGTTCGTCTCTACTCTCTCTGCTGCAGTCACTACCAGTGAAGAAGGTTGCTGGGCTCGACCTAGGGTAAAGGGAGGAAGACCGGTCAACTGACCGGGGGTCGGAATGTCTTGGCAGTAGAACCAGGTCGACTTCCACCCCCTAACCGACTCAGGAAGTGCCATAGGAGCAAAAGTGCTCCTCTTCCTTATCTGAATCCCTAAACCCCCGCACATCTGAATCATGTGCATCCTATCATCGGTCGGATTTGCCCTTTTCACAGATTGGGAACGGCAAGTAAAGATATGTTTGAAGAGACCCCAGTGCGGTCTGCAGCCCAAGAAGTTTTCGCACAGAGAAACGAATGCAACTAGGTATGTAATGGTGTTGGGAGAGAAATGGAGTAGCAGAGCGCTGAAAAAGTTCAAAAAGCCCCAGAAGAAAGGATGCGAAGGAAGGGAGAAACCATAATCGACGTGGGTGGCGAGGACGACGCACTCACCCGCCCGCGGCTGAGGCTCGATCTCGTCCCCCGGCAGCCTCCAAGTCCCGTCGGCGATCAAGCCCATGGCGGACAGATCTTCCAGATCTTCTTGCTGGAGCGTGGATCGAATCCAGTCCCCCTGGATCCATCCAGACGGTAGCCAGGACCGCGACGATGATTCCCAACTCGTTTTCTTGCCCTTCACTGTCGTCGCCACCTTCTTTGCGTGCTCCAAGGCCACCATCTTGTCCTTCACCATCATGGAGGACGACGATGAGTGAGGCGGAGGCGTCGAGAGCAGAGAGAGATGCGGTGGAGAAGCGGAGGAAGAAGAAGGGGATTGAGGGTGCACTGTGCAAATGCGTCGGCCTCGACGTCTTTTATGGGCCTGCTTCCGAGTGGCTGATGCGTGGGCCCGAGCGATCCTGTCAAATCCGGCAAAAGTCGCGCACCAGATACATGGCGAAAAAGGCGGCGCGGGAATCAAGACGCCCCTATCTATCCATCCTGTCTACTCCGGCGCGCTCCGCCTCATGCCCCAAATTTTTGAATCCCGTGAGATCCGGGAACCGCAGTAACCAATCGCGCCAAAGATTTCGCACCGTATCAACATTCGAAGATTGTCAGCGCAAGCTCACTCGACGACCTCGGAATCAATCAAGGCGATTGAAATGAAGTTGAAGTTTCAGCATGGACCTTGAGCTCAACAATAGTGCTTATGAAGCATAAGAGTCAAGACAGGGTCAACTTCAACTCTCTTTTCACTCGGACCTCAATCCATTCGGGGGCTAATGACGATTGCTGTTATGGTTGCATTGTTTGCATATGTTTGCTTGTTTAATGATTCTATTTGAGGATATGAGTATTAAATATACGGAGGCATTTAGTATGCAATGTTGAATAATAATTTAAGTGATTTGTTACAGTAGAAAATGATAAGGTTTTGCATTGGTTTATACTAACCTATCTCACGAGTTCTTGTTGAGTTTGTTGTCAATGAAGCTTTTGATAAAAAGAGAAACCATGATATGAGAGGAATTAAGGAGACACAAAAGTTCAAGCTTGGGGATGCCCAAGGTGTTGGAAATATGCCTAGAGGCAATAATAAAAGGATTATTATTATATTTGCTTGTTCATGATAATTGTTTTTTATTCATGCTATAATTGTATTATCCAGAAATCGTAATACACGTGTGAATACATAGACCACAATATGTCCCTAGTGAGCCTCTAGTTGACTAGCTCATTGATCAACAGATAGTTATGGTTTCCTGACTATGGACATTAGATGTCATTGATAACGGGATCACATCATTAGGAGAATGATGTGATGGACAAGACCCAATCCTAAGCATAGCACAAAATTGTGTAGTTCGTTTTGCTAGAGCTTTTCCAATGTCAAGTATCTTTTCCTTAGACCATGAGATCGTGTAACTCCCGGATACCGTAGGAGTGCTCTGGGTGTACCAAACGTCACAACGTAACTGGGTGACTATAAAGGTGAACTACAAGTATCTCCGGAAGTGTCTGTTGGGTTGACACGGATCGAGACTGGGATTTGTCACTACGTATGACGGAGAGGTATCACTGGGCCCACTCGATAGTGCATCATCATAATGAGCTCAAAGTGACCAAGTGTCTGGTCATGGGATCATGCATTATGGTACGAGTAAAGTGACTTGCCGGTAACGAGATTGAACGAGGTATTGGGATACCGACGATCGAATCCCGGGCAAGTAACATACCGATTGACAAAGGGAATTGTACACGGGGTTGCTTGAATCCTCGACATCGTGGTTCATCCGATGAGATCATCGAGGAGCATGTGGGAGCCAACATGGGTATCCAGATCCCGCTGTTGATTATTGATCGGAGAGCCATCTCGGTCATGTCTACGTGTCTCCCGAACCCGTAGGGTCTACACACTTAAGGTTCGGTGACGCTAGGGTTGTATGAATATGAGTATGCAGAAAACCTAAAGTTGTTTGGAGTCCCGGATGAGATCCTGGACATCACGAGGAGTTCCAGAATGGTCCGGAGGTAAAGAATTATATATAGGAAGTGTAGTTTCGGCCATCGGGAGAGTTTCGGGGTTCACCGGTATTGTACCGGGACCACCGGAAGGGTCCCGGGGGTCCACCGGGTGGGGCCACCTATCCCGGAGGGCCTCGTGGGCTGAAGTGGGAGGGGAACCAGCCCCTAGTGGGCTGGTGCGCCCCCCCCCCCTTGCCCCCCACGCCTAGGGTTGGAAACCCTAGGGTGGAGGCGCTCCACTTGCCTTGGGGGGCACTCCACCCCCTAGCCGCCGCCCCCCTTGGGAGATTCAATCTCCAGGGCCGGCGCCCCCCTGGGGGCCTATATAAAGGAGGGGAGGGAGGGCAGTCGCACCCTGAAGCTTTGGCGCCTCCCTCTCCCCTGCTACACCTCTCCCTCTCGCAGAAGCTCGGCGAAGCTCTGCCGGAACCCTGTTGCATCCACCACCACGCCGTCGTGCTGCTGGATCTTCATCAACCTCTCCTTCCCCCTTGGTGGATCAAGAAGGAGGAGACGTCATCCGCTCCGTACGTGTGTTGAACACGGAGGTGCTGTCCGTTTGGCACTTGGTCATCGGTGATTTGGATCACGACGAGTACGACTCCCTCAACCCCGTTCTCTTGAACGCTTCTGCTCGCGATCTACAAAGGTATGTAGATGCACTACTGTCACTCGTTGCTAGATGAACTCATAGATGGATCTTGGTGAAACCGTAGGAAAATTTTATTTTCTGCAACGTTCCCCAAAAGTGGCATCATGAGCTAGGTCTATGCGTAGTTCTCTATTGCACGAGTAGAACACAAATCTATTGTGGGCGTAGATCTTGTCAACTTGCTTGCCACTACTAGTCTTATTTTGCTTCAGCGGCATTGTGGGATGAAGCGGCCCGGACCGACCTTACACGTACGCTTACGTGAGACAGGTTCCACCGACTGACATGCACTAGTTGCATAAGGTGGCTAGCGGGTGTCTGTCTCTCCCACTTTAGCTGGAGCGGATTCGATGAAAAGGGTCCTTCTGAAGGGTAAATAGAAGTTGACAAAATCACGTTGTGGTTATTCATAGGTAAGAAAACGTTCTTGCTAGAACCCTATTGCAGCCACGTAAAAGATGCAACAACAATTAGAGGACGTCTAACTTGTTTTTGCAGCAATTGCTATGTGATGTGATATGGCCAAAAGTTGTGATGAATGATGAATGATATATTGTGATGTATGAGATCATGTTCTTGTAATAGTAATCACGGCTTGCATGTCGATGAGTATGACAACCGGCAGGAGCCATAGGAGTTGTCTTAATTATTGTATGACCTGCGTGTCAATGATTTAACGCCATGTAATTACTTTACTTTATTGCTAAACCGTTAGCCATAGTAGTAGAAGTAATAGTTGGCGAGCAACTTCATGGAGACACGATGATGGAGATCATGATGATGGAGATCATGGTGTCATGCCGGTGAAGAAGATGATCATGGAGCCCCGAAGATGGAGATCAAAGGAGCTATATGATATTGGCCATATCATGTCACTACTATATAATTGCATGTGATGTTTATTATGTTTATGCATCTTGTTTACTTAGAACAACGGTAGTAAATAAGATGATCCCTTATAATAATTTCAAGAAAGTGTTCCCCCTAACTGTGCGCCATTGCTAAAGTTCGTCGTTTTGAAGCACCACGTGATGATCGGGTGTGATAGATCCTTACGTTCACATACAACGGGTGTAAGACAGTTTTACACATGCAAAAACACTTAGGGTTAACTTGATGAGCCTAGCATGTACAGACATGGCCTCGGAACACAGAGACCAAAAGGTCGAACATGAGTCGTATGGAAGATACGATCAACATGGAGATGTTCACCGATGATGACTAGTCCGTCTCACATGATGATCGGACACGGCCTAGTCGACTCGGATCGTGTAACACTTAGATGACTAGAGGGATGTCTAATCTGAGTGGGAGTTCATTAAATAATCTGATTAGATGAACTTAATTATCATGAACTTAGTCTAAAATCTTTGCAAAATATGTCTTGTAGATCAAATGGCCAACGCTCATGTCAACATGAACTTCAACGCATTCCTAGAGAAAACCAAGCTGAAAGATGATGGCAGCAACTATTCGGACTGGGTCCGGAACCTGAGGATCATCCTCATAGCTGCCAAGAAAGCATATGTCCTAGAAGGACCGCTAGGTGAAGCACCCATCCCAGAGAACCAAGACGTTATGAACGCTTGGCAGTCACGTGCTGATGATTACTCCCTCGTTCAGTGCGGCATGCTTTACAGCTTAGAACCGGGGCTCCAAAAGCGTTTTGAGCAACACGGAGCATATGAGATGTTCAAGGAGATGAAATTGGTTTTCCAAGCTCATGCCCGAGTCGAGAGATATGAAGTCTCCGACAAGTTCTATAGTTGTAAGATGGAGGAAAACAGTTCTGTCAGTGAGCACATACTCAAAATGTCTGGGTTGCACAACCGCCTGTCCCAGCTGGACATTAACCTCCCGGACGAGGCGGTCATTGACAGAATCCTTCAGTCGCTCCCACCGAGCTACAAGAGCTTTGTGATAAACTACAATATGCAGGGGATGGTGAAAACTATTCCTGAAGTATTTTCAATGCTGAAGTCAGCAGAGGTAGAAATCAAGAAAGAACATCAAGTCTTGATGGTCAATAAAACCACCAAGTTCAAGAAGGGCAAGGGTAAGAAGAACTTCAAGAAGGACGGCAAAGATGTTGCCGCGCCCGGTAAGCCAGTTGCCGGGAAGAAGTCAAAGAATGGACCCAAGCCTGAGACTGAGTGCTTTTATTGCAAAGGGAAGGGAACTGGAAGCGGAACTGCCCCAAATACTTAGAGGACAAGAAGGCCGGCAACACTAAAGGTATATGTGATATACATGTAATTGATGTGTACCTTACCAGTACTCGTAGTAACTCCTGGGTATTTGATACCGGTGCCGTTGGTCATATTTGTAACTCACAGCAGGAGCTGCGGAATAAGCGGAGACTGGCGAAGGACGAGGTGACGATGTGCGTCGAGAATGGTTCCGAGGTCAATGTGATCACCGTCGGCACGCTACCTCTACATTTACCTACGGGATTAGTTTTAAACCTCAATAATTGTTATTTAGTGCCAAGTTTGAGCATGAACATTGTATCTGGATCTCGTTTAATGCGAGATGGCTACTCATTTAAATCCGAGAATAATGGTTGTTCTATTTATATGAGAGATATGTTTTATGGTCATGCCCCGATGGTCAATCATTTATTCTTAATGAATCTCGAACGTAATATTACACATATTCATAATGTGAATACCAAAAGATGTAAAATTGATAACGATAGTCCCACATACTTGTGGCACTGCCGCCTTGGTCACATTGGTGTCAAGCACATGAAGAAGCTCCATGCTGATGGACTTTTAGAGTCTCTCGATTATGAATCATTTGACACATGTGAACCATGCCTCATGGGCAAAATGACCAAGACTCCGTTCTCCGGAACAATGGAGCGAGCAACCAACTTATTGGAAATCATACATACTGATGTGTGTGGTCCAATGAGCGTTGAGGCTCGCGGAGGATATCGTTATGTTCTCACTCTCACTGATGACTTAAGTAGATATGGGTATGTCTACTTGATGAAACACAAGTCTGAAACCTTTGAAAAGTTCAAGGAATTTCAGAATGAAGTAGAGAATCAACGTGATCGAAAAATAAAGTTCTTACGATCAGATCGTGGAGGAGAATATTTAAGTCACGAATTTGGTACGCACTTAAGAAAATGTGGAATCGTTTCACAACTCACGCCGCCTGGAACACCTCAGCGTAACGGTGTGTCCGAACGTCGTAATCACACTCTATAGGATATGGTGCGATCTATGATGTCTCTTACCGATTTACCGCTATCATTTTGGTGATACGCTCTAGAGACAGCTACATTTACTTTAATAGGGCTCTGTCTAATCCGTTGAGACTACACCGTATGAACTATGGTTTGGGAAGAAACCTAAGCTGTCGTTTCTAAAAGTTTGGGGATGCGATGCTTATGTCAAGAAACTTCAACCTGAAAAGCTCGAACCCAAGTCGGAAAAATGCGTCTTCATAGGATACCCTACGGAAACCATTGGGTATACCTTCTACCTTAGATCCGAAGGCAAGATCTTTGTTGCCAAGAATGGATCCTTTCTGGAAAAAGAGTTTCTCTCGAAAGGAGTAAGTGGGAGGAAAGTAGAACTCGATGAAGTGCTACCTCTTGAACCGGAAAGTAGTGCAGCTCAGGAAAATGTTCCTGTGGTGCCTACACCAACTAGAGTGGAAATTAATGATGATGATCAAGGTACTTCGGATCAAGTTACTACTGAACTTCGTAGGTCCACAAGGACACGTTCCACACCAGAGTGGTATGGCGACCCTGTCCTGGAAATCATGTTGTTAGACAATGGTGAACCTTCGAACTATGAAGAAGCGATGGCGGGCCCAGATTCCAACAAATGGCTTGAAACCATGCAATCCAAAATCGAATCCATGTATGAAAACAAAGTATGGACTTTGACAGACTTCCCAATGATCGGCGAGCGATAGAAAACAAATGTATCTTTAAGAAGAAGACGGACGCGGATGGTAATATTACCATCTATAAAGCTCGACTTGTCGCTAAGGGTTATCAGCAAATTCAAGGGGTTGAATACGATGACACTTTCTCTCCCGTAGTGAAGCTGAAGTCCGTCCGAATCATGTTAGCAATTGCCGCATACTATGATTATGAGATATGGAAGATGGACGTCAAAACGTCATTCCTTAACGGCTATCTTAAGGAAGAACTGTATATGATGCAGCCGGAAGGTTTTGTCGATCCTAAAAATGCTAACAAGGTATGCAAGCTCCAGCGATCCATTTATGGGCTGGTGCAAGCATCTCGGAGTTGGAACATTCGCTTTGATGAGATGATCAAAGCGTTTGGGTTTATGCAGACTTATGGAGAAGCCTGCGTTTACAAGATAGTGAGTGGGAGCTCTGTAGCATTTCTCATATTATATGTAGATGACATACTTTTGATGGGAAATGATATAGAACTTTTGGACAGCATTAAGGCCTACTTGAATAAGTGTTTTTCAATGAAGGACCTTGGAGAAGCTGCTTACATATTAGGCATCAAGATCTATAGGGATAGATCGAGACGCCTCATAGGTCTTTCACAAAGCACATACCTTGATAAGATTTTGAAGAAGTTCAAAATGGATCAGTCCAAGAAAGGGTTCTTGCCTATAATGCAAGGTGTGAGATTGAGCTCGGCTCAATGCCCGACCACGGCAAAAGATAAAGAAGAGATGAGTGTCATCCCCTATGCCTCAGCCATAGGATCTATTATGTATGCCATGCTGTGTACCAGACCTGATGTAAACCTTGCCGTAAGTTTGGTAGGAAGATACCAAAGTAATCCCGACAAGGAACACTGGATAGCGGTCAAGAATATCCTGAAGTACCTGAAAAGGACAAAGGACATGTTTTTCATTTATGGAGGTGACGAAGAGCTCGTCATAAAGGGTCACGTCGATGCTAGCTTCGACACAGATCTGGATGACTCTAAGTCACAAACCGGCTACGTGTATATGTTGAATCGTGGAGCAGTAAGCTAGTGCAGTTGCAAGCAGAGCGTCGTGGCGGGATCTACATGTGAAGCGGAGTACATGGCAGCCTCGGTGGCAGCGCATGAAGCAATATGGATGAAGGAGTTCATCACCGACCTAGGAGTCATACCCAATGTGTCGGGGCCAATCACTCTCTTCTGTGACAACACTGGAGCTATTGCCCTTGCCAAGGAGCCCAGGTTTCACAAGAAGACCAGGCACATCAAGCGTCGTTTCAACTCCATCCGTGAAAATGTTCAAGATGGAGACATAGATATTTTCAAAGTACATACGGATCTGAATGTCGCAGATCCGTTGACTAAACCTCTTCCGCGAGCAAAACATGATCAACACCAGAACTCTATGGGTGTTCGATTCATCACAATGTAACTAGATTATTGACTCTAGTGCAAGTGGGAGACTGTTGGAAATATGCCCTAGAGGCAATAATAAAAGGATTATTATTATATTTCCTTGTTCATGATAATTGTTTTTTATTCATGCTATAATTGTATTATCCGGAAATCGTAATACACGTGTGAATACATAGACCACAATATGTCCCTAGTGAGCCTCTAGTTGACTAGCTCGTTGATCAACAGATAGTTATGGTTTCCTGACTATGGACATTAGATGTCATTGATAACGGGATCACATCATTAGGAGAATGATGTGATGGACAAGACCCAATCCTAAGCATAGCACAAGATCGTGTAGTTCGTTTTGCTAGAGCTTTTCCAGTGTTAAGTATATTTTCCTTAGACCATGAGATCGTGTAACTCTCGGATACCGTAGGAGTGCTTTGGGTGTACCAAACGTCACAACGTAACTGGGTGACTATAAAGGTGCACCTACAGGTATCTCTGGAAGTGTCTATTGGGTTGACACGGATCGAGACTGGGATTTGTCACTCCCTATGATGGAGAGGTGTCACTGGGCCCACTCTGTAGTGCATCATCATAATGAGCTCAAAGTGACCAAGTGTCTGGTCACGGGATCATGCATTATGGTACGAGTAAAGTGACTTGCCGGTAACGAGATTGAACGAGGTATTGGGTTACCGACGATCGAATCTCGGGCAAGTAACATACCGATTGACAAAGGGAATTGTATACGGGGTTGCTTGAATCCTCGACATCGTGGTTCATCAGATGAGATCATCGAGGAGCACTTGGGAGCCAACATGGGTATCCAGATCCCGTTTTTGGTTATTGACCGGAGAGAAGTCTCGGTCATGTCTACGTGTCTCCCGAATCCGTAGGGTCTACACACTTAAGGTTCGGTGACGCTAGGGTTGTATGAATATGAGTATGCAGCAAACCGAAAGTTGTTCGGAGTCCCAGATGAGATCCCGGACGTCACAAGGAGTTCCGGAATGGTTCGGAGGTAAAGAATTATATACAGGAAGTGCAGTTTCAGCCATCGGGAGAGTTTCGGGGGTCACCGGTATTGTACCGGGACCACCGGAAGGGTCCCGGGGGTCCACCGGGTGGGGCCAGCTATCCCGGAGGGCCCCGTGGGCTGAAGTGGGAGGGGAACCAGCCCCTAGTGGGCTGGTGCACCCCCCCCCCTTGGGCCCCCCTGCGCCTAGGGTTGGAAACCCTAGGGTGGGGCGGCGCTCCACTTGCCTTGGGGGGCACTCCACCCCCCTGGCCGCCGTCCCCCTTGGGAGATTCAATCTCCAGGGCCGGCGCCCCCCCTGGGGGCCTATATAAAGGAGGGGGGAGGAAGGGCAGCCGCACCCTGAAGCTTTGGTGCCTCCCTCTCCCCTGCTACACCTCTCCCTCTCGCAGAAGCTCGGCGAAGCTCTGCCGGAACCCTGCTGCATCCACCACCACACCGTCGTGCTGCTGGATCTTCATCAACCTCTCCTTCCCCCTTGCTGGATCAAGAAGGAGGAGACGTCATCCGCTCCGTACTTGTGTTGAACACGGAGGTGTTGTCCGTTCGGCACTTGGTCATCGGTGATTTGGATCACGACGAGTACGACTCCCTCAACCCCGTTCTCTTGAACGCTTCCGCTCACGATCTACAAAGGTATGTAGATGCACTACTGTCACTCGTTGCTAGATGAAATCATAGATGGATCTTGGTGAAACCGTAGGAAAATTTTATTTTCTGCAACGTTCCAAAACACAAGGCACCCCAAGATAATATTTCAAGAAGTCTCAAGCATCTAAGCTTGGGGATGCCCCGATAGGCATCCCACCTTTCTTATTCAACAACTATCGGTTAGTATCGGTTGAGCCTAAGTTTTTGCTTCTTCACATGAGTTGTGCTATCCTTGCATTGTAGTTTTCTTCAGCTTTGCTTTCTGTTTGAATAAGTATCAAGATCTGAAATTCTTTAATGAGAGAGAGCCATACACAAATTGGAATTTGCTAGAATACACTATGTCCTTCACTTATATCTTTTGAGCTTGATAATTTTTGCTCTAGTGATTCACTTAGATTATTTTGAGAGTCATTAATAGCATGGTAATTTGCTTAATATTAATATACTTGGTATTCAAGATATGTGAAACTTTCTTTTGAGTGCGTTGAATACTAAGATAAGTTTGATGCTAGATAATTGTTTTGAGATATGGAGGTGATAATATCAGAGCAATGCTAGTTGGGGTGATTATGAATTTAAAGAATGCTTGTGTTGAAGTTTGTGATTCCCGTAGCATGCACGTATGGTGAACCGCTTTGTGATGAAGTCGGAGCACAATTTTATTTACTGATTGTCTTCCTTATGAGTGGCAGTCGGGGACGAGCGATGGTCTTTCCCTACCAATCTATCCCCCTAGGAGTATGTGTTTAATGCTTTGGCTTTTGATGACTTCTAAATTTTTGCAACAAGTGCATGAGTTCTTTTGATTAATGTTGAGTCCATGGATTATACGCACTCTCACCCTTCCACCATTGCTAGCCTCTCTAATACCACACACTTTTCGCCGGTATCATACACCCACCATATACCTTCCTCAAAACAGCCACCATACCTACCTATCATGGCATTTCCATAGCCATTCCGAGATATATTGCCATGCAACTTTCCACCGATCCGTTCATATGACACACATTACTTTTGTCATATTGCTTTTTGCATGAACATGTAGTTGACATTGTATTTTTGGCAAGGCCACCTTCATAATTTTCATACATGTCGCTCTTGATTCATTGCATATCCCGGTACACCGCCGGAGGCATTCATATAGAGTCATGTCTTGTTCTAAGTATCGAGTTGTAATTGTTGAGTTGTAAGGAAAACAAAAAGTGTGATGATCATCATTATTAGAGCATTGTCCCAGTGAGAAAAGGATGATGGAAACTATGATTCCCCCATAAGTCGGGATGAGACTCTGGACTTTATGAAAAATAAAAGAGGCCAAAGAAGCCCCAAAAAAAGAGGCCAAAGAAGCCCACCAAAATAAAAAAAATATGAGAGAAAAAGAGAGAAGGGACAATGCTACTATCCTTTTACCACACTTGTGTTTCAAAGTAGCACCATGATCTTCATGATAGAGAGTCTCATATGTTGTCACTTTCATATACTAGTGGGAATTTTTCATTATAGAACTTGGCTTGTATATTCCAATGATGGGCTTCCTGAAAAGTGCCCTAGGTATTCGTGAGCAAGCAAGTTGGATGCACACCCACTTAGTTTCTTTTGTTGAGCTCTCATATACTTATAGCTCTAGTGCATCCGTTGCATGGCAATCCCTACTCACTCACATCAATATCTATTGATGGGCATCTCCATAGCCCATTGATACGCCTAGTTGATGTGAGACTATCTTCTCCTTTTTGTCTTCTCCACAACCACCATTCTAGTCCACCTATAGTGCTATGTCCATGGCTCACGCTCATGTATTGCGTGAAAGTTGAAAAAGTTTGAGCTTACTAAAGTATGAAACAATTGCTTGGCTCATCATCGGGGTTGTGCATGATTAAATACTTTGTGTGATGAAGATAGAGCTTAGCCAGACCATATGATTTAGTAGGGATAACTTTCTTTGGCCATGCTATTTTGAGAAGACATGATTGCTTTGATTAGTATGCTTGAAGTATTATTACTTTTATGTCAATATGAACTTTTGTCTTGAATCTTTCGGATCTGAATATTCTTATCACAACTAATAAGATTTACATTGAAATTATGCCAAAGTATCACTCCGCATCAAAAATTCTTTTTTATCATTTACCTACTCGAGGACGAGCAGGAATTAACCTTGGGGATGCTTGATACGTCTCCAACGTATCTATAATTTTTGATTGCTCCATGCTACTTTATCTACAGTTTTAGGCAATATTGGGCTTTATTATCCACTTTTATATTATTTTTGGGACTAACCTATTAACCGGAGGCCCAGCCCAGAATTGCTGTTTTTGCCTATTTCAGTATTTCGAGGAAAAGGAATATCAGACGGAGTCAAAACGGAACGAAATCAACTGGAGAAGTTATTTTTGGAAGGAAAGCAACCCAGGGAACTTGGAGTGCACGTCAGGGGAGATACGGGCTGCCCACGAGGGTGGGGGCGCGCCCACCCCCCTAGGCGCGCGCCCCTGCCTCATGGGGCCCCCGTAGCTCCTCTGACGTACCCCCTGCACCCATATATACTCTTGTACCCTAAAATTTCCAGAACAGAAGATAGATCGGGAGTTCCGCCGCTGCAAGCCTCTGTAGCCACCAAAAGCCAATCGGGACCCTGTTCCGGCACCCTGCCGGAGGGGGATCCCATCACCGGAGGCCATCTTCATCATCCCGGCGCTATCCATGACGAGGAGGTAGTAGTTCACCCTTGGGGCTGAGGGTATGTACCAGTAGCTATGTGTTTGATCTCTCTCTCGTGTTCTCTCTCATGTTCCTCTATGGCATGATCTTGATGTATCCCGAGCTTTGCTATTGTAGTTGGATCTTATGATGTTTCTCCCCCTCTACTCTCTTGTGATGAATTGAGTTTCCCCTTTGAAGTTATCTTATCGGATTGAGTCTTTATGAGAAGACTTGATGTATGTCTTGCCGTGATTATCTGTGGTGATAATGGGATATCATGTGACACTTGATGTATGTTTTGGTGATCAACTTGCGGGTTTCGTGACATTGGGAACCTATGCATAGGGGTTGGCACACGTTCTTGACTCTCCGGTAGTAGCTTTGGGGCACTCTTTGAAGTACTTTTATGTTGGTTGGATGAATCTGAGATTGTGTGATGCATATCGTATAATCATGCCCACGGATACTTGAGGTGACAATGGAGTATCTAGGTGACATTAGGGTTTTGGTTGATTTGTGTCTTAAGGTGTTATTCTAGTATGAACTCTATGATGGATTGAGCGGAAAGAATAGCTTTATGTTATTTTACTACGAACTCTTGAATAAATATAACAGAAAGGATAACTTTGAGGTGGTTTCGTACCCTACCATAATCTCTACGTTTGTTCTCCGCTATTAGTGGCTTTGGAGTGACTCTTTGTTGCATGTTGACGGCTTGTTATATGATCTATCTATGTTATTATTGTTGAGAGAACTTGCACTAGGGAAAGTATGAACCCTAGGCCTTGTTTCCTATCATTGCAATACCGTTTACGCTCACTTTTATCGCTTACTACCTTGCTGTTTTTATATTTTCAGATTACAAAAACCTATATCTACTATCTATTTTGCACTTGTATCACCATCTCTTCGCGGAACTAGTGCACCTATACAATTTACCATTGTATTGGGTGTGTTGGGGACACAAGAGACTTTTTGTTATTTGGTTGCAGGGTTGTTTGAGAGAGACCATTTTCATCCTATGCCTCCTACGGATTGATAAACCTTAGGTCATCCACTTGAGGGAAATTTGCTACTGTCCTACAAACCTGTGCACTTGCAGGCCCAACAACGTCTACAAGAAGAAGGTTGTGTAGTAGACATCAAGCTCTTTTCTGGCGCCGTTGCCGGGGAGGCTAGGTAAAGGGTACTCACACTCCGTCAACTAAGCTCTTTTTTGGCGCGGTGAGTGCTTGAAGGTATATCTTTAGATCTTGCAATCGAATCTTTTTGTTTCTTGTTTTAGCACTAGTTTAGTTTATAAAAGAAAATTACAAAAAATGGAGTTGAGTTTGTCTCATACGCTTCACCTTTTTAATATCTTTCGTGAGTATGATGGAAAGGATAATTGTGCTCAAGTGCTAGAAGAAGAAATCTATAGAATGTTTGGAACTGAATACTTTAATGATGAGCATGATTGCAATGTTGTTAGTACGAATTCTTTGAATATCCATGATGCTAATGATATGCAAAGCCACAAGCTTGGGGAAGCTATGTTTGATGATTATGATATTTTGTGTCCCCCATGTTTTGATGAGAATATTTATTATGATGAAAGCATGCCTCCTATCTATGATGATTATTGTGATGACACGTACGCTTTAAAGAATAATGATAACCATGAAATGTGTCATCTTGATCTTAATTTTCAATCACATGATAGTTATTTTGTTGAGTTTGCTCCCACTACTATTCATGAGAAGAAATTTGCTCATGTTGAGAGTAGTAAATTTTCTATGCTTGTAGATCATGAAAAGAATGCTTTAGGTGCTGGTTATATTGTTGAATTCATTCATGATGCTACTGAAAATTATTATGAGAGAGGAACATATGCTTGTAGGAATTGCAATAATGTCAAGTTTCCTCTCTATTTGCATAAAGTTTTGAAGCTATGCTTGTTTTACCTTCCTATGCTTGTTGATTATTGTTCCCATAAGTTGTTTGCTCACAAAATCCATAAGCATAGGAAGTGGGTTAGACTTAAATGTGCTAGTCATATTCTTCATGATGCTATCTTTATGTTTTAATTCATATCTTTTATGTGAGCATCATTGTCATCGTCATGCCTAGCTAGAAAGGCATTAAAGAAAAGCGCTTGTTGGGAGACAACCCAATATTTACCCTTACTGTTTTTGTGTGTCCACATGATTATGCTACTGTAGTAATCATGTTTTATAGCTTTTGTTTCAATAAAGTGCCAAGTAGAACCTTTGGGAAGACTTGGGTGAAGTTTATGTGATCTTGCTGTGAAAAACAGAAACTTTAGCGCTCACGAGATTAGCTGCCATTTTTTACTGGAGAGTGATTTTAGGTTGATTATTTTTTCAGATGATTAATAGACAAATTACTCAGGTCCAGCAATTTATTTCATAATTTTTGGGGTTCCATAAGTATACGTTTTATACAGATTACTACAGACTGTTCTATTTTTGACAGATTCTATTTTCTATGTGTTGTTTGCTTATTTTGATGCATCTATGGCTAGTATTAAGTGGTATGAACCATAGAGATGTTAGAATACAGTAAATATTACACCAATATGAATTTAGAATGAGTTCATTACAGTACCTAAGTGGTGGTTAATTTTCTTATACTAACGGAGCTTACGAGTTTTGTTTTGAGTTTTGTGTGGTTGAAGTTTTCAAGTTTTGGGTAGAGATTCGATGGACTATGGAATAAGGAGTGGAAAGAGCCTAAGCTTGGGGATTACCAAGGCACCCCAAGATAAAATTCAAGGACAATCAAGCAACTAAGCTTGGGGATGCCCCGGAAGGCATCCCCTCTTTCGTCTTCGTTCATCGGTAACTTTACTTGGAGCTATACTTTTATTCGCCACATGATATGTGTTTTTCTTGGAGCGTCATTTTATTTTGCTAGTTTTTGCTTGTTGTTAGTTAGAATAATGTTTTGCATCTTTAGTTTCAATAAAAAAAGTCAAGGATAGCCTTTGCCATGCTTATTTTGCTAGTTTGCATGTTGCTGTTTGAAAACAGAAAGTTTACCGTTGTTGCAAAAATTCCCTAGAAAAGTCAGAGCATGGTCTAATGTTGAATATTTTTTCATATTAAGATATGATAAATTTATTACAGTGGGAATTTTAGTTCATAATTTTTGGAGTCAGGGAAGTATTGATACTCTTGCATTCTTTACAGACTGTACTGTTTTAGCAGATTGCTGTTATGGTTGCATTGTTTGCATATGTTTGCTTGTTTAATGATTCTATTTGAGGATAGGAGTATTAAATATACATAGGCATTTAGTATGCAATGTTGAATAATAATTTAAGTGATTTGTTACAGTAGAAAATGATAAGGTTTTGCATTGGTTTATACTAACCTATCTCACGAGTTCTTGTTGAGTTTGTTGTGAATGAAACTTTTGATAAAAAGAGAAACCATGATATGAGAGGAATTAAGGAGACACAAAAGTTCAAGCTTGGGGATTCCCAAGGCACCCCAAGATAATATTTCAAGAAGTCTCAAGCATCTAAGCTTGGGGATGCCATGGTAGGCATCCCACCTTTCTTCTTCAACAACTATCGGTTAGTATCGGTTGAGCCTAAGTTTTTGCTTCTTCAGATGAGTTGTGCTATCCTTGCATTGTAGTTTTCTTTAACTTTGCTTGCTGTTTGAATAAGTATCAAGATCTTAAATTCTTTAATGAGAGAGAGCCATACATAAATTGGAATTTGCTAGAATACTCTATGTGCTTCACTTATATCTTTTGAGCTTGATAGTTTTTGCTCTAGTGCTTCACTTAGATTATTTTGAGAGTCGTTAATAGCATGGTAATTTGCTTAATATTATTATACTTGGTATTCAAGATATGTGAAACTTTCTTTTGAGTGCGTTGAATACTAAGATATGTTTGATGCTAGATAATTGTTTTGAGATATGGAGGTGATAATATCAGAGCAATGCTAGTTGGGGTGATTATGAATTTAAAGAATTCTTGTGTTGAAGTTTGTGATTCCCGTAGCATGCACGTATGGTGAACCGCTTTGTGATGAAGTCAGAGCACAATTTTATTTATTGATTGTCTTCCTTATGAGTGGCAGTCGGGGACGAGCGATGGTCTTTCCCTACCAATCTATCCCCCTAAGAGTATGCGTTTAATGCTTTGGTTTTTGATGACTTCTAAATTTTTGCAAACAAGTGCATGAGTTCTTTTGATTAATGTTGAGTCCATGGATTATATGCACTCTCACCCTTCCACCATTGCTAACCTCTCTAATACCGCGCACTTTTCGCCGGTATCATACACCCACCATATACCTTCCTCAAAACAGCCACCATACCTACCTATCATGGCATTTCCATAGCCATTCCAAGATATATTGCCATGCAACTTTCCACCGTTCCGTTCATATGACACACATTACTTTTGTCATATTGCTTTTTGCATGAACATGTAGTTGACATTGTATTTGTGGCAAGGCCACCTTCATAATTTTCATACATGTCGCTCTTGATTCATTGCATATCCCGGTACACCGCCGGAGGCATTCATATAGAGTCATATCTTGTTCTAAGTATCGAGTTGTAATTATTGAGTTGTAAGGAAAATAAAAAGTATGATGATCATCATTATTAGAGCATTGTCCCAGTGAGAAAAGGATGATGGAAACTATGATTCACCCATAAGTCGGGATGAGACTCCGGACTTTACGAAAAGTAAAAGAGGCCAAAGAAGCCCACCAAAATAAAAATAAAAATATGAGAGAAAAAGAGAGAAGGGACAATGCTACTATCCTTTTACCACACTTGTGCTTCAAAGTAGCACCATGATCTTCATGATAGAGAGTCTCATATGTTGTCACTTTCATATACTAGTGGGAATTTTTCATTATAGAACTTGGCTTGTATATTCCAATGATGGGCTTTCTCAAAAGTGCCCTAGGTCTTCCTGAGCAAGCAAGTTGGATGCACACCCACTTAGTTTCTTTTGTTGAGCTTTCATATACTTATAGCTCTAGTGCATCCGTTGCATGGCAATCCCTACTCACTTACATCAATATCTATTGATGGGCATCTCCATAGCCCATTGATACGCCTAGTTGATGTGATACTATCTTCTCCTTTTTGTCTTCTCCACAACCACCATTCTATTCCTGTAACACCCCGGATTCGTTGCGCCAGGTGTCTGCCAGTTATTCGCCATCGTTGCCATGTCATTTGCTTGCGTGTTGCATTTTATCATGTCATCATGTGTATTTTATTTTGCATACGTGTTCGTCTCATGCATCCGAGCCTTCTCCCCGTTGTCCGTTTTATGATCCGGCATCCCTATGTCCTCCGGTGTCCCCCTCTTCTCTCTTTTCGTGAGTGGGTGTTAAACGTTCTCGGAATGGTCCGAGGTTTGCCAAGCAGCCTTGGTATAGCACCGGTAGACCGCCTGTCAAGTTTCGTGCCATTTGGAGGTCGTTTGATACTCCAACGGTTAACCGCGTAGCCCAAACCCCCCTTCTTTGTGCAGCCCAACACCCTTCCAAAGTGGCCCAAAAACCCATCTAACTCCCCTCCATGCTCTCGGTCGTTCGATCACGATCGTGTGGGCGAAAACCGTTCCTCATTTGAACTCTCCTAGCTCCCTCTACCTATATATGTGTCCCTCCCCGTCCAATTCGTAGTCCAAACCCTAGCTTCGTCTTCCTCGCGCCGCCGGACATGTCCATCCGCGCCGGACATGTCCAGCCTCCACGTCGCCCGGACCAATCCCGGGGCGACATGTCACCCCGCCGCCGCTCCCGGCCAGTGGCGTCGCGCCACGTCGCCCCCAGCTCCTCCCGCCGGCCTTCCCTCTCTCCTCCCAGCCGTCGCGGCCCGCCCGGCCCATGGTCGGCCCGCCCCGGGCCGCGACCGGGCCCGAGCCGCCCCGCGCCGCCCGAGCCTCCCGTCGCCTGCGCCCGAGCCCCGCCGCCCGATCTCCGCCGCCGACGCCTCCCCGCTGACGACTGGCGCCGCCCCGCCGCCTCCTCCCGCTGGCGACCTCCGCTCGGCTGGCGCCGCGCCGCCGCCTCCGCGCGGCCCCCCGAAGCCCAGCCGGAGCCGCCCCGCTCCTCGCCCACCGGTGCCGCTGTGCCTCCCCTGTGGCCGTGCGCCCCGTCGGCGCCTCGCCCGGCCCGCGCCGCCGCCGCGCGCCCGGCCGCCGCCCGCGCCCTCCGCCGCCGGCCCCGCGCCGCGTCCTCCTCCTCCACCTCCGCCCAGATCCGGCCGCGAGAGGGCCGGATCCGACGAGCCCGACCGTCGGCGACCTTCCCCGCCCGTCTCCGGCCGTCTCCCCCATCTCCGGCATGTTCTCCGGCGAGCCACTCCGGCGAGCATCTCCAGCCCGCCTCGAAATCCGTGCGGACCCGAGGTTGACCCCAAAAATTCCACTAAGTCCCCGAATATTTTGCATAATCATGCCATGTTCATCACATCGTATCTCTGCATCCGTAGCTCCGTTTTGTGCGTGTAATATGTCAAATTGTTCGCCTCAACGAGTACATCATTTCATTCCATTGCATCATTTTCATTTGAGTTCATCTTGATGCCTGAATCATCGTTGCAAGAGTGCTTCATGATGTTTTCTGCTGTCTGTTAACAGAACTAGCTCTTTTGTCATTTTTGCCATGATTGATGTGTGCATCCTATGAGGTTGATGTCTACATGTGTTTTGATCTATGCTATGTCATCTTTACAGAGGTGCTTACCATGTATTTTTGTGATCAATGTGGTGACTAGCACAAGCATGCAAACTAGGCTTCGTAATGTCGCTGTTTTTAGTCCCTGTTGTGCTGTTATTTTGATGCCATGTAAACATGATGCTACAGAGAGATCCATGCATATTTTGAGATACTTCAGTAAGGATGTTTTGAACATATGGTTATTCTCTATACATTCATGCCCATGGTTGCAATTATGGAGTAGTCTAGCATGTCATTTTCGTGCTCTACTTTTGATTTAAAATGTTTCCTGGCAGATTGTTTACATGTTATTCAATTTTGCCAAGGTCGTTGTAGTTGATCCTTGCATGCTATGAATTTGTTCTTACCTTGGTTTGTTTCATAAACATGTCTTCTTGATGATGCTATGCTTATCTTGGCATGCAATAACTTGTGGTGAGTGAATTGAGCTTGTTAAATAGGGTACTTGATGTTGCTGTTTTGCTAGGCTGAATCTGTTATTTCGTGATGCTATGTAAACCTGCTGCTATAAGTCATTCTATACAGAATATGGAGATGTTCACTAAATATGTTTTGTTCTACATGTCATGCTCTATCCATTCATGCCCCTGGCTGCAATTATAGCTTGTTGTAGCTTGTTCATATCTTGCTTCAAAGTTGCTTGATAATGTTGTTGTCACCCTGTTAACATTAAGTTCAGTTGTTATCATGATTGTTGTTAGTGATACATGCACCTTATGGACTTGCTCTTTCCATGCTTAGCTTCACAAACATGCCTTCTTACCGTTGGTTGCCTTGCCATGCCATGTATTGCTCTATGCTGAGTGGTACAAGCTCACAAACATGCCTTCATAATTTTGTTCCTGCCATGTATGAATCTGTAATATAACTTGCTATGTTTACGTGGGTGCCATCATATTTTCTGATCCTTTTTGGCTCATGGTCAGTAAAGGACTTTTGTTCTATGCATTTAGTATATTCATGCCATGCCTTTGTTTGCCATGATAAGTACCTGTAACATGTTGTTTGATAGCTCTAAACATTGCAACCTGATGTTATTTTCTGCAAAGTCTGAACTGATATTGTTTGCAATCTTGCCATGTGTGTTTGAGCATGTTCTAGTGATTTCTGTAGATAGCTCAGTGTTCATGCTTTGTTATTCTTTACCTGTACATCATGCCCATGTCTTTTGTTTTCATGTTGGGGTGCTGTAGCATGTTGTTTTGATGCTTGCAATATGCCTAGTTGTTGTTTTGGACAGCTTGTCCTTTAAACTCGTAGTGTGTGTGTGTGTGTGTGTTGAACCGTTGCTCCGTTTTGAGTATGCTCTATATGAAACTTGCTTGATTTTGCATGTAGCTTCATATTATCATGTTGCATCCTTGTTTTGGAGTGTTTTTCTTGATGTTTGGGTGCATTTCGCATCAATGTCATGTTTAACTTGTTTTGCTCATATCTTCTAGACCGTAGCTCCGAACTAAATGAACTTTATATGTAACTTGACTAGAATCTCGTGTAGATCATCTTGGTGCATCTTAACTTGCTGTTTAACAACTTGAACATAAGGTTTGTTCAGATCTGGACCAACTTCGAAATATGCATATGAGGACTTACCGGAATTGTTATATGTTGTTCCCGGCCTCATTTAAAGTTGCCTTGATGTGTTGCTCTTGTTTGCATCATCTCTTGCCATGAGTAGTTTCATGTAGTCTTGTCTTGCATCATGCTTGTTTGTGCATCATGTCATGTTCATGTGTGGTGTGTTTACTATGTTGTGTGCTTCTTCTTGATAGTTCCCGTTTCGTTGCGATCGTGAGGACTCGTTCGTCTACGCTTGGTTCGGCTTCATCCGTTTGTCTTCTTCATGGACTCGTTCTTCTTCCTAGCGGGATTTCAGGCAAGATGACCGCTACCCTGGATCTCACTACTATCATTGCTATGCTAGTTGCTTCGTTCTATCGCTATGCTGCGTTTCCTATCATCTGTTCTTCAAGCCCCCCATATTGCCATGAACCTCTAACCTTTGACACCCTTCCTATGCAAACCATTGTTTGGCTATGTTACCGCTTTGCTCAGCCCCTCTTATAGCGTTGCTAGTTGCAGGTGAAGTTGAAGATTGCTCCATGGTGGACAGGATTTTGGTTGGGATATCACAATATCTCTTATATTATTAATGCATCTATATACTTGGTAAAGGATGGAAGACTCGGCCTTATGCCTGGTGTTTTGTTCCACTCTTGCCGCCCTAGTTTCCGTCATACCGGTGTTATGTTCCCGGATTTTGCGTTCCTTACGCGGTTGGGTGATTTATGGGACCCCCTTGATAGTTCGCTTTGAATAAAACTCCTCCAGCAAGGCCCAACCTTGGTTTTATCATTTGCCTCACCACCACCTATACCTTTCCCTTGGGTCGGCCAACCCGAGGGTCATCTTTATTTTAGCCCCCTCCCCTCCCGGGCCAATGCTTGTCTAAGTGTTGGTCCAAACCGAGCGATGTCTGGTGCCCCCTGGGCAACCAGGGTCTATGCCAACCCGACGTCTGGCTCATCCGGTGTGTCCTGAGAACGAGATATGTGCAGCTCCTATCGGGATTTATCGACACAGCGGGAGGCTTTGCTGGTCTTGTTTTACCATTGTCGAAATGTCTTGTAAACCGGGATTCCGAGTCTGATCGGGTCTTCCTGGGAGAAGGTATATCCTTCGTTGATCGCGAGAGCTTATCATGGGCTAAGTTGGGACACCCCTGCAGGGTATAATCTTTCGAAAGCCGTGCCTGCGGTTATAGGCAGATGGGAATTTGTTAATGTCCGGTTGTAGATAACTTGACACCAGATCCGAATTAAAACGCATCAACCGCGTGTGTAGCCGTGATGGTCTCTTTTCGGCGGAGTCCGGGAAGTGAACACGGTTTCTGGGTTATGTTTGGCGTAAGTAGGAGTTCAGGATCACTTCTTGATCATTGCTAGCTTCACGACCGTTCTGCTTGCTCTCTTCTCGCTCTTATTTGCGTATGTTAGCCACCATATCATGCTTAGTCGCTGCTGCAACCTCACCACTTTACCCCTTCCTTTCCCTTTAAGCTTTGCTAGTCTTGATACCCATGGTAATGGGATTGCTGAGTCCTCGTGGCTCACAGATTACTACAACAACAGTTGCAGGTACAGGTTATGCGATGATCATGACGCGAGAGCGATGTTTGCTTGTATTGGAGTTCTTTTTCTGCTTCTTCTTCGATCAGGGGATAGGTTCCAGGTCGGCAGCCTGGGCTAGCAGGGTGGATGTCGTTTGAGTTTCTGTTTGTGTTTCATCCGTAGTTGGATGATGCTTTTATGTATTGTGATGTTGTATTCGAATGGCATTGTGTGCCTTATGTATGTATCCACATCTATTATGTAATGTTGATGTAATGATATCCACCTTGCAAAAGCGTTTCAATATGCGGGTCTATCCTTGGTGGGACCTTCAAGTTCCTTTTGGATAGGGTCGCATATTGGGCGTGACAATTCCACCTATAGTGCTATGTCCATGGCTCACGCTCATGTATTGCGTGAAAGTTGAAAAAGTTTGAGATTACTAAAGTATGAAACAATTGCGTGGCTCGTCATCTGGGTTGTGCATGATTAAATACTTTGTGTGATGAAGATAGAGCTTAGCCAGACCATATAATTTTGTAGGGATAACTTTCTTTGGCCATGCTATTTTGAGAAGACATGATTGCTTTGATTAGTATGCTTGAAGTATTATTACTTTTATGTCAATATGAACTTTTGTCTTGAATCTTTCGGATCTGAATATTCATATCACAATTAAGAAGATTTACATTGAAATTATGCCAAAGTATCACTCCGCATAAAAAATTCTTTTTTATCATTTACCTACTCGAGGACGAGCAGGAATTAACCTTGGGGATGCTTGATACGTCTCCAACGTATCTATAATTTTTGATTGTTCCATGCTACTTTATCTACAGTTTTAGGCAATATTGGGCTATATTATCCACTTTTATATTATTTTTGGGACTAACCTATTAACCGGAGGCCCAGCCCAGAATTGTTGTTTTTTGCCTATTTCAGTATTTCGAGGAAAAGGAATATCAGACGGAGTCAAAACGGAACTAAATCAAACTGGAGAAGTTATTTTTGGAAGGAAAGCAACCCAGGGAACTTGGAGTGCACGTCAAGGGAGATACGGGTTGCCCACGAGGGTGGGGGGCGCGCCCACCCCCCCTGGGCGCACCCCCCTGCCTCGTGGGACCCCGTAGCTCCTCCGACGTACCCCCTGCACCCATATATACTCTTGTACCCTAAAACTTCCAGAACAAAAGATAGATCGGGAGTTCCGCCGCGGCAAGCCTCTGTAGCCACCAAAAACCAATCGGGACCCTGTTCCGGCACCCTGTCGGAGGGGGATCCCATCACCGAAGGCCATCTTCATCATCCCGGCGCTATCCATGACGAGGAGGGAGTAGTTCACCCTCGGGGCTGAGGGTATGTACCAGTAGCTATGTGTTTGATCTCTCTCTCGTGTTCTCTCTCGTGTTCCTCTATGGCACGATCTTGATGTATCCCGAGCTTTGCTATTGTAGTTGGATCTTATGATGTTTCTCCCCCTCTACTCTCTTGTGATGAATTGAGTTTCCCCTTTGAAGTTATCTTATCGGATTGAGTCTTTATGAGAACACTTGATGTATGTCTTGCCGTGATTATCTATGGTGACAATGGGATATCATGTGCCACTTGATGTATGTTTTGGTGATCAACTTGCGGGTTTCGTGACATTGGGAACCTATGCATAGGGGTTGGCACACGTTCTTGACTCTCCGGTAGTAGCTTTGGGGCACTCTTTGAAGTACTTTTATGTTGGTTGGATGAATCTGAGATTGTGTGATGCATATCGTATAATCATGCCCACGGATACTTGAGGTGACAATGGAGTATCTAGGTGACATTAGGGTTTTGGTTGATTTGTGTCTTAAGGTGTTATTCTAGTATGAACTCTATGATGGATTGAGCGGAAAGAATAGCTTTATGTTATTTTACTACGAACTCTTGAATAGATAGAACAGAAAGGATAACTTTGAGGTGGTTTCGTACCCTACCATAATCTCTACGTTTGTTCTCCGCTATTAGTGGCTTTGGAGTGACCTTTGTTGCATGTTGAGGGCTTGTTATATGATCTATCTATGTTATTATTGTTGAGAGAACTTGCACTAGCGAAAGTATGAACCCTAGGCCTTGTTTCCTATCATTGCAATACCGTTTACGCTCACTTTTATCGTTTACTACCTTGCTGTTTTTATATTTTCAGATTACAAAAACCTATATCTACTATCTATTTTGTACTTGTATCACCATCTCTTCGCGGAACTAGTGCACCTATACAATTTACTATTGTATTGGGTGTGTTGGGGACACAAGAGACTTTTTGTTATTTGGTTGCAGGGTTGTTTGAGAGAGACCATCTTCATCCTACGCCTCCTACGGATTGATAAACCTTAGGTCATCCACTTGAGAGAAATTTGCTACTGTCCTACAAACCTGTGCACTTGCAGGCCCAACAACGTCTACAAGAAGAAGGTTGTGTAGTAGACATCAAGGTCGGGCGAGAGAGGGTGTGCCGTTTCGCGAGAGTGGGCATGGCATTTCGAGCGAGAGAGAGACGGTGTTTGCTTCCACGAGTCGGGACGCGTGGGTCATTTCCCCGGCGATTTCCATGTGGTTTGGGAGGGGTTTAGGGTGTGTTTGGATAGCATCCTGGTAGCATCACGCCTGGCCTGGGAGCCTTCCTGAGAATTGCCTGGCCCTTGTTTGTTTCGTGTCCTGAAAAAGTCGCTGCTTGCCTGGACCAGTAGCCCCATCACGTAGATTAGCCTGGCTGTTTACCCAGGCATCTTGCTTAGCCTGGACCAGGCGTCCAAAATTGGTAGCCTGGGTCGAAGGAAAGTTGCTTGGCGTCAAATTATGCACTTACCAGCCATTGTTGCAGGTACTTTACCAGACTATTTAACGCTCTTGTACTATTTAATACTTTACCAGGCGAGGGTATCAACCAAACACCATTAGTCCATACTAGCCTGGCCAGGCAGAAAAGTGTCACTGGACCAGGCTAAACTCAGGCAGCAAAAAATTTCCAGGCACGGTCCGAGGACACTATCCAAACAGGCCCTTACAACCGGGTCTAAACAAAGGTTGTTAAAAGCCAGACCGGGATCCGACCCCAGCCGGGCGAAACCCACGGGGATCAGCGGGGTTTCGGCCCGATCCCGGTGGGGGTGGGGATAACCGAACAAAGCCTAAAGTGGAGGGACTAGATCGTCGTGATCCTCACAACTGATTCAACTAGCATCCTTCTCAATGGGATTGCGGGTGCGTCGATCTGGCATGCCCGTGGATTACGACGGGATGGTCTTTTATCCCCGATGATGTTTATTTATAGCTATGGATGCACTCATTCTCTTGGTTTCCAAGGCTGATGCACTGGGGTTGCTTTCTCCTTTCTCTAATGACATTAACAAACATCAACTCTATATATGAAGATGATGTGATAATTTTCATCCGTGCCTCCACTACAGACGTTTAGGTCGTAAATGTATACTTGATATATTCTGCTACGACTGGTCTTCATTGCACTCCTCAAGAGTTGGATTACCCCCATTCAGTATGGTGACGATGTGGCACTTCATTGATGTGATATGCTCAATTGCCAACTAGCTTAGTTGTGGATCACTTACCTTGGTCTTCCCCTTAGTACTCTGAAGCCTAGAAAAGAACAATTTCAAAGATTGCTTGATATCATCTGTGCGGGACTCACCTCGTGGCGGGCCGCCATTCTCACTTTCAAAGAACATTTATAAGCCTTTTTTTAGGATTTGCTGATGTTCAACTCCGCCAAGGCGGTCTGATTTTCTTGGGCTCTCCTCCTCAAGTTGTTCATATGGTTGGTTGTGCATAAGAGGATATAGATTGCTGATCTTCAAGCTAAGCGGGGACTTCCTCACAATGAGAGGTGTGTCCTCTGGTCCTCCACCCCTGAAGACGTCAATCACCTGCTAGCTGGCTGCTCCATCTCCAACATTATTTGGTACAAAACGCATGGTCCGAAGAAAAAAGTAGTAGCAATTTGGTTCACCTTAATTTTTGAGACAAACTCACAAAGCTTTATTCAACCGTCGCAAGATTTACAGGGACGAAATTCAAATTTTCGGGCAGGCCTAACCAAACATGGCGGACAAACCCGAGAGCTAAAGCAATTTGGTTCACCTAAGGCTCGACCCTTGAGAGCAGTATATTTCAACAGCGAAAAAAGAAAGAGAATCTTTGCATCCTTTGACAAGGCCTCTACTTGGCCCAGTGACCTGGTTCGGCTGCTTGGGCAGAAGGCAGCCTCCCAATTTGGCCACCACTGCACAAGTCAATGACAACGATTGCCTCACCAGCCGGCCTTGTAACCCATCATGCACAGGCTAACCGGATAGCATCTGGGTAAGAAGAATGCTAGTACTGTGGCGGAGCTAGTGTTTTCCCTATCACAGGCATTGACAAGTTCGGCCACACACTCCCCAAAAATAAACGAATAAATACGTAAGACAAGTTGGCCACATAGGCTGGGCTTTTTTTTGAAGAGAGTGGGCACTGTCTGAAGTCGCTGTCAGTGCTAAGTAGAGCGATTACGTTAATCCCTCCGATTTGAGAACTTTTTGCCGCCTGCCTGCGTGCGTTCGTGCTCTCGCCACAGGCTCAAACAAAAGAAACAATTCTATATGCCATGGAAAATTTCTTGGAAGCCGTGCGGTGCGATCCCCGTAATGCCTCCCGTGGAGGAAGACGTCACACAATTATGCCCCGCCCCGTATAGCACACGCTATCACAAAAAGGAATGGAGATCCAAACAAACAAAAAGGTGAAGATCGTGCGTGCAGGTATGGTCTCGGTTGGAACAGCCACGGCTCTCCGTGACTGACCGGTGGTCGGGCCATGCTGCTGCATGAGGCCACGGTGTCGTCATGGGCCGTGTCCTGTGGAGAGAGCCGAAGGTGGGGAAGCCTCCACGCACGTAGTGGAATCTCTAGCCATCGTCGTGTTGTAACGACGGCCTTTTCCGTCACGTTCCCAAAGTCTCCGGGAACCTTTGCGAGCGAGGGGGCAACGCGAACACAAATGCAACTGGAAAAGGGAGATAGATCGGATTCCCCGAACATAATCGTGGAGAAGAGAAGAGAGGGGAGGAGCTACGCGAACGCGAGGCCCGCGGGCAAAAAATCCCAAATCTTTTGGGCGTTGTTCTCCGCTGCTTTTCGTTTTTTCACAGCGACGTCGCTCGCTGTAGCATTTTTTACCTTTCGAAAACGGAAGCGTCGCTGTGGCTCGACCAAGGGTATATGTACTGCCGTCCAGACGTGATTTTATTCTTCTTGATTGAAAACGAGATGAAAGATGGGGTGATAAATCGTGAGACGTGGCCGCAGGGCGTTCATGGCCGTACTTCCCTCTCGGTGGCCTGTACTGCAGCTGATACGCTACGTACTAGTACTACGTCCTCCTCACCGCTTGACTCGACAGTCCACACAGCTTAACCCAAGTGCTGGCCCAGTCCCATCGACTGTATACCAAACCAAAGCACCCAGCAAAAACAAATCAAATCATTGCCAAAGCACAGCAAAGCAAAGCAAGCAAACAAAGAAAGAAAAGGAGAGCGGGCGCGCACTGGGCACGCACGGCACCGAGCAACAGAGGGAGAATAAAAGACGCACGCGTCCCGTCCCACTCAGCTCGCCGGATTTGAATAAGCCCAGCGGCCCGGCGATTGGCCCGCGCCCACGTCGCATCTATCCTCCTCCAACGATATACCAGTTGCGTGCTGCTTCGGTCGCGCCAAACGCCAGCGCCCAATATACATATGCGGAGTATTGGTCACAGCTAGTACTGGTTTTCCCCGGCGTCCCGATCTCTTTCACCCGCCTACCTCCCCTCCCTGGCTCGTGCCATCCCCACGCCCGCCACGAAAGCCGGAAAGATCTGCCCCGGATAGCGGCGGGGAGCGCTCCCGGTCTGCTGGGATTTCGGCCATGAGCTGCGGCGGCGTGGGGCACGGCGGGTGGCTGCTGGACTACGGCCTCGTGGAGGAGGAGATCCAGGCCTCCGACTTCATCTACATGGTCGACGACCCGCCGGTCTCAAGGTCAGTCAGCTTCCTTCCCTATTCTCTTCTCTTTTCGTCGATTTGGAGCTTGTTCGGAGAAAGCATGGGATTCTTGATGGTGGGCTGTGTTACTCACTGTCGGTGATCGGTCGAATATTCGGCTGGATGATGAACTTTTGTTTGCAGCGTCATACTGGGGTTCGATGCTCCCAGGAGGGAGGACGCTGCGGCGGCTGCCCAGGACAACTCCGGCGCCAAGAAGAGGTACTACTAGCTAATAATGTTCTTCTGCTCTACCGAATTTGTTGCGAGTTTTGTGATCTGCTTGCTACTTTTGGTGCTCCTGTTTGGATCATTTGGGCCTCTCTGATTCGATTGATTGATGAGAAACATACGAGTGGTAGTTGAGGGAACGCCAGTCTGTCTTTCCGGCCCCTCTGTATAGTGGCCACCAAACTTGACCCGCAGAACACTCCAAAAGTACCCGGTTGTTAGATTGCTGGAATCATCTGCAGACAATTTTGAGTCCAATAGATCATCTCACAGCTAGATAAATTACACAAGGCTGAAAACTTTTGAGACAAGTTTAAATTAGCTGACGACTTGATATGTGGCTATTTTCCCCTGTCTTCACAGCCTGGATTCGGCCTAACTGAAAGTCTGCCAGAATTATCACGGTTACTGAAAACATCTTAGCCAATGATGACGAACCACTGATGCTAAATGTCATACAGATCACAATTTTAAGACCGGAGTTTGACGTTTTTATTCTGTATGTATCTGCAGATCCCGTCCAGAGTCGAGCGCGCAGCCCGGCACAAAGGCTTGCCGAGAGAAGCTCCGGCGAGACAGGCTCAACGAGAGGTATGTTCCAGAGTTGAGAGTTTCAGTTCTATGACTGAAAATCACAGTCTCCCACTGCTTCAGTGGCCGACGTGTTCACTAGTAGCCCCACCAAATCTGATCAGCTCTGATCCACCAGGTTCAGTGAGCTCTGCGCCGTCTTGGAGCCCGGGAAGCCACCCAAGGCCGACAAGGTCGCCATCCTCAGCGACGCCACCCGCCTCCTGGACCAGCTGCGCGCCGAGGCCCAGAAGCTCAAGGCCTCAAACGAGTCACTCCAGGACTCCATCAAGAGCCTCAAGGTAAACCAGCAACGCGTTGCACTCTGCACCATTCATTCATCGTACAGAAAAGCTCAGGATCTCATGGTTGGATGTGGCCGTATGTATGCAGTCCGAGAAGTCGGAGCTGCGGGACGAGAAGACGAAGCTGAAGGCCGAGAGGGAGAGGCTGGAGCAGATGCTCAAGGGCGTCAGCGCGGCTGCGGCCGCCGCCCCGCGGCAGTTCGTCCCGCACCCGGCCGCCGCGGCCGCGCCGCAGTTCCACCCCGCCGCAGCTTACGCGCACGCCGGCAAGTTCGTCCCGGCGTACGCCGCGGGCTACCCGCCGCCGGCCGCTTTCTGGCAGTGGATACCGCCGACGTCGCTGGACACGTCCAAGGACCCCGCGCACTGGCCGCCGGTCGCGTGATTCATCAGCTCGATGACGCACGCACGGCGGCGATCGTCGGAGGATAAGCGTGTGTTGAAGCTTGCTCGTACCGTAGAAGTTGACCGAAGCGCGCGCCCGGAGATAACGTCGGGTTGCTGATGATTGTGTAGCGGTTACTATGATTGTGCTGTGGATATAATGATCCAGGGCTCGCCTGATGCGGATTCCTGGTGATCATTGCTCATTGGAGCAGTCTATGTAACAGCTCTAGTGTGATAGCGATGAATATGGTTCATAATTATAGGGTCGATGATGCTTATATAGGGAACGATGAAAATTGTGTCCTGCTTTGGATGACATTAACGCAAATATAGGAAGAATCATACACGTGCAAGAAAACAAAATGATAATCGAGCTTGACAAAAAATATTGCATTGAGTTTGATAATGCCGCTCTTCTACATTGTAACCCAACTTTACTCAAGCAAGCTTACCGAAGGTGATTATTTACCATCAAATTAGTCCGCCTGGCCCTCAATAGCGCCCTCGACCATTTGTATGTTCCTCAATGTTTCTTCTATCATGACATTTGCAAGCTTATCGGCGTGGCCGACATGGCTCTCTGTTTGCTCGTCGTGGTCGGGGATTCCTTGCTGGCTATCCGCACTGAAGTTGGAGTCACTTGCTCGTGGAGAAGTGACAATGATGACAGTTTGTGGACGGCCTTGGCGGTGTTTCTATCCACGGTTGCATGTGTGGGTCTTGTAGGAAGCCAGATCGGCCGAAGGTGCCCTTTGTGGGCGTGTCGTAGCGATTTTTTCCCGATTTTCTGTAATTAGCCAGGTAATTCTCTTCTGAGCCCTTTGAACTTCTGTGAAAAAAAAGGTGACGGACAAGACGTTCAAGTTCAAGTAACAATCGGTAGATAGTTACAGGTTCATGGTTTCACCATATAAAGATATGCCAAAAGAGACTGCCGCTCAAAGTCTACTCCGCGCCACCGCCTTGGCCCCCTTCCATTCTCCCATCTCGCGGCCTTGTGAGGATGGCCCCTCTTGTTTTCCTCAGTTTTAGTAGATCATTGTTTCCCATATGTTTTGGTACCCTGGCGTTGGTGGCATCCTGAGGGGGTTGTGATGATGGCGTGTTGAAATAAGGTCGCTTCAACCTCTCCCTATCTCGACGACGTCCGATCCGACGCTGACTAAGGTCCCATAAGGGTAGGTGTGGCCAGATTTGTTGGCTCTCTTCATATCTGGATAGTTGTTGTGTAAATCAAGACTAGATCGGAAACGCGCCTTGGCGCATGGTGCCTGGCTGAACGTGTTGTCCCAGCATTTAAACAAATGAAGTGTTGTTGCTACTCGGTATGGGTCACTTGTCAAAGTTGTCACATCCCTAGCTTCTGGTAATGCTCTGAGCTAGCTAGTCATGTGTTGCATCATGTTTAAATTTTGCCTAAAATTGAAATGGGGATGTTCAAACCCTAGCATTAAATCAACTCAACTAGGGTAAGTTAAAATCTTTTTCATTAAACCCAAAATGCCCTCTAAAAATGTTCAACATTTCTGGTTAGAGGTGAAAGCATCTACCAAAAATGACTTATATTTTTGCAGGACATATTGGGCTCTGAATTAAATCATACTCTATTTGCATTTGGGCATTTAAATGCTATAAAATATTTTAAATGCCCAAATAATTCTGGAAATAAGTGTGGGCTGTTGGAAATAATCTAAATAGAGCCCCTGATTATTCCAGGATTTTTTTTAGATGCCTAAGTATTTTTAATAAAGCCCTACAGTTGCAGAAATAATAGAAAACAGAAGTAAAATAGGAAAAACAGAGAGAGGGAGAGAAACATTACCTGCAGCCCACCTGGGCCACTTACCTGGCCCATCTCCCCCGGCCGGCCCAGCCACCTCCTCCCCCTTGTCTTCTTCCTCCCCTCGCACCGAAGCAGCTCGGTGGCGAGCGCCGATGCCGCCTCGGCCACCTCCTGCTTCCACCGAGGCGTTCCCGAGCCTCCCCCTCACGCCACGCACTTCCCCTCGCCCCCTGCACCTCCCCTCTCTCCCCCCTGGACCCCATTCCCTCCTCTGTTTCCCTCTCGCGCACACCACCGAGCGGAGCTCGCC
>NC_057795.1:513853344-513861556 GCF_018294505.1 Triticum aestivum
GCGACGCCACGGAGACGCCCTCGCCCCCTGCACCTCCCCTCTCTCCCCCTGGACCCCATTCCCTCCTCTGTTTCCCTCTCGCGCACACCACCGAGCGGAGCTCGCCGCCATCGTCGCCGTACCCATGGCCACCGGCCACCCCTAGCCTCGCCGACGCCCCAGGAAGCTCCGCCGGTCCTCCCTCGACCTCCTCGTCGTGTCACGCGACCAGAAGAGCCCCGGAACGCCACCCCCGACGTTTTCCCCTCGCCGGCCGCCGAGGAGCTTCTCCGTCGATTCGGCCCACTCCGGCGCGCCCCCGAGCCGGCCAACCATCCCTACGGCACCGCTGTGAGCTCCCACGCCTCCCCTCCCCCTTTCCCCCTTCGATTGCGCCCTGTAGCCTCGATTCCACCGGAGCCGCGAGCTCGGCTCCGCCGGCGATGTCGCCGTCGTCGTTGCAGGTCACCAAACTCGCGTCCGAGCACGACCTCGAGCTCGTGGATCTCCCAGGAGCCCGCCCAGCCTCTCAGCTCGCTCGCTCGCTAAGCGTAGCCCCGTGCCCGTGCTGGCCCGAACTCCGGTCGCCGCCGCGGACCCCGTTCCGGTGAGCTCGAGCCACCTCAGCCCCTGCCGTTTGCACAAATGGATGCGGGCGACTCCCAGCTACGCGTAGCTGCCCTCCGCCGGCCATTTGGTCGCCGGAGGAGGAATTCCGACCCCCTCCGCCGTCTCGGGCTTCACCGGCGACGAGCCGCCGGCGTGTTAGCCTCGGCTGACCAGGGGTTTGACCTCCCCTAGGTCCATGACAGGTGGGCCCGGCCCCTGCTAACTTTGGTTAAGTTAATAACTACTTTTAGTTAAGCCACTGAACCACTGACAGTAGGCCCCACCCCTGGTCAAACCCCAGTCAGCGCTGGGTTTGACCGGGATTAACTCCTGTGACACTGACATATGGGTCCCACAGGTCAGGTTTGACCTGGACCAGCCACGTTGACCTGCTGACGTCACTAATACGTCATGCTGACGCAGTAAAGTATTTCTGGAATTAAAATAAATTAGGAAATGATTTATAATTCCAGAAAATTGTATAAACTTCTAAAATTCATAGAAAATTAACCGTAACTCCAAATTAAATAAATTATATATGAAAAATTATCAGAAAAATTCAAGGAATCCATCTGTACCATTTTCATGCATGTTAGAACAACTTATCACTACTGTTTAGAGCAAATGAAGTGAATAGCATTTGAATAATCACATATGGAGTTTGAATTTGAATTTTACATTCAAACCAACTTCATTTAATCTGTTGCTAGTTGCATTAGCTCAAAACACATTCATATTGCCATGTCATAGCATGCATCATATTGTGCATTGCATTGATTGTGTTTCCTTCTGTGTTGCCGGTATTTGTCCCCTCTCGATAGACGTGATACCGATGATGTGATCGTTGACACTGATGAAGACTCAATGTTATCTTCAGAAGTGCCAGGCAAGCAAAACCCCCTTGTTCATTCCGATACAATCCTACTCTCTCGCTCCTGCTCTCTCTTACTGCATTAGGACAACACCGATTCATCTGTTACTTGCTGCGGTAGCTGAACCCCTTTATCCTCTGCATGACCTATCATTCCACAGTAAATAGATGAAACCCACTAGCATGAGTAGGAGTTGTTTGAGCCCTGTTGTGCCTACTCATTCATGCTTGTTTGTCATGCCTGCTACTGCTTTGAGTTGAGTCGGGTCTGAATCATCGGGGATGAATCAGAGGTGTGTGAACATGTCCTACGGTGTGTGAGCTAAGCGTGTGAACACGATTTGGTAAAGGTAGCGGTGAGAGGCCATGTAGGAGTACATGGTGGGTTGTCTCATTGCAGCCGTCCTCAGGAACTGAGTTCTGTGTTTGTGATCCATGATTCAGCTACTACCACGCATTGGGCCCGAAACCAATGGACCCTCTCGGCTTCTTGATCACCCTTGTCCTCTGTCCAGGAGTTGCAAGTAGTTTCTGGTGTTTGTAGTATGCTGGAGGCCGTGCGCAGTGCTGACCGTAGGGGTGGGCTGTGATGCGGTAGGCACGTGGCCGGGTAAACCGGGCGCCCGTTTGGTGTCACGGAACCCTGTACACATCGTTTGGGGCTGTGAGCGAAACTCCGGCCGGATCTCCTCATGGATGGAACCCGAATAGGCGATAAACCTGGACTAGAGACTTGAGTGTTTAGGCAGGCCGTGGCCGACACCCACGTTGGGCTTCCGCTTGAAGGTTGCCGAGTACATGTCGTGTAAACGGCGGTAAGTGGTGAGAGCGTGTGTGAAGAAGTACACCCCTGCAGGGTTAATATGATCTATTCGAATAGCCGTGTCCGCGGAAAAGGACTTCTGGGTTGCTTATATCAGTTCATAGACAAGTGATAGTGGATACTCTAAAATACGCAAGATAAGCGTGAGTGCTATGGATGGCGTTCTCGTAGGGAGACGGGAGCGGATCCATAGTGGTGTATTGTTATGGTGAATATGTGGACTCGTGTGCGCCACCTCAAAAGTTATTTGCAGTCGTAGTTCAGGTTAGCCACCGAGTCAAAGCTGGCTTGCTGCAGTTAAACCCCACCATCCCCTTGTTGAAAATGATGCATATGTAGTTAGTTCTGATGTAAGTCTTGCTGGGTACATTTGTACTCACGTTTGCCTATTTTATGTTTTTGCAGAGAGACTTCGGTCTCACTAGTAGTTCCACGTGGACTTCGACGTTTAGCTTGTTACCTCAGCTACGATCTTGTGCCCTCGGCAGGATCTGATAGATAGTCAGGCTTCTCAGCCTTTTTCATTTATAGTTGTCTGTACTCAGACATGATAGCTTCCGCTTGTGCTTTGACTTGTATGCTCTGAGTGTTGGGTCATGAGACCCATGTTTGTAATATCTCGCTCCTCGGAGCCTATTGAATAGATTACTTGAGTCATAGAGTCATGTTGTGATGCCATGTTGTATTTGCACATATCGAGCATATTGTGTGTATGTTATTGAAATGCTTGGTATGTGTGGGATCTGACCATCTAGTTGTTTATCTTTAGTAGCCTCTCTTACGGGGAAATGTCTCCTAGTGTTTCCACCGAGCCATGGTAGCTTGCTACTGCTCCGGAACACTTAGGCTGGCCGGCATGTGTCCTTCTTCGTTCCTGTGTCTGTCCCTTCGGGGAAATGTCACGCGATGAATACCGGAGTCCTGCTAGCCCAGTGCTACAGCCTGGATTCACTCGCTGATGACCGACACGTTCGATGCTGGGTCATGGATGCCTGTCCCTGTAAGTCTGTGCCACTTTGGGTTTACGACTAGCCATGTCAGCCCGGGCTCCTTATCATATGGATGCTAGCGACACTGTCATATACGTGTGCCAAAAGGCGCAAACGGTCCCAGGCAAAGGTAAGGCGACACCCGTGGGAATACCGTGCGTGAGGCCGCAAAGTGATATGAGGTGTTACATGCTAGATCGATGTGGCATTGAGTCGGGGTCCTGACAGCGTTGGTATCAGAGCTTGACTGCCTGTAGGATTACCAAGCCAAACTGGTCGAAGTTGAGTCTAGAAATTCTTTAGTTATATAAGGGAATTGATTGTGGGATGGAACGTAAGGCTCTTTTTACTCCTTATACCTCATGGCCTTCTGATCTGAGTCATCATCTTCTCTTCTACGGGGATTAAGAACTAGGCTATTTCTTCTTTCTATTAGGATCACGTGTTACTAATCAGTAGACTTATAAGATTGTTGGATTTAAGTCTCAGTTCAGTTCCTACTACTTCCGTATGTTAATTGTTGATCTCGGAACCTTGATATTGTGCTTCTGAGTGGTTATGCCACCATTTTTGTGATTGTCTCAAATCTTTTTGAGCAATTATAGCCGTTATGCTGTCCGAGTCATCCCAGGTTTCTAAATAGTCCGATGCATTTGCAAATCCCTTCCTTCTGTTTCCGATGTTCCCATGGGCCAGATTAACCACACTAATCGGTGTGTTGAGGTAATTATTGCCTCGACATATATGTTGGAATTATTATTATGACCCTAAGTGCTTAGGGGATCATCTAGTGGTCTAGCCATGATTTGTGTCCTAGTGTGAAGATTCTGGCCTTTATTCTCGGAAGCATCCCGTGATGCTACTTAGTAGTAGGTATTCTACTGCTGGGTTCTGAACCCGAGATTCACTCTACCTACTTCATGTTGATAGTAATTGCTAGTGCCTTTAGGATATTAGTAACCTTTGCGATAGTCCTTGAAGTCCGTGGTATCTTCTTCTTCCAAATACCATGAACTACTTATGGTAGATGTTTATTGGATCAAAAAAAAATCACAATTAGAGTACTCTTGAGGAGTTCTCCATTCATAAATCGTGACTCTGCCAGTTCTACCTTTCTGCATGGGTTATCCGGAAGAAATATGTTGAACTTGGTTCGACATACTAATCTGTGCATCCACAACTCAGAAAGTTATATGTTCCTTTGAGTTGTTCTCTTTAGTTGCATTCTGACCCTCGTCTATCAATTGATAGTCAAGAGTATGCGTGCGTTCGTTCATCGATGCCTATGACTCTTGTGGTCTGTCAAGCCATTCTATTCCGGAATGACTAGGAGAAACAAACTCCAGTACCTCTTCCATATCTAGGATTGGGTCAAAGTAGTTGTATTCCGCAGATCAAATGCCAATCCAGCTTTTGGTTCTGCTCTACCTTGGAGTATTACATATTTTATATCGAGATTGTTATAGGAATTGCACACCATCCCATGAACTCTTGGTACAGTGATACTTCTTGCCATCACTGTTCATTCCTCGGCCCTCGTGTTGATGCAACCGGAATACCGACAAATGAATTGTGATGTGTGAAATCAATACTGCTAGCAACTCTGTTGCTTGGTAGTTAAAGGATAATAATTTCATTCTTAGTATGTTGGTTTTCGAATCATCCTTCTAAGACTGATCGTGCTACCTAGTCCTTATTTCGGTGCACCCTTCGATTGATAAGTTAGGATCTTGTCAAGTCCTCACTCATTTGATCATATCGTCTTACCCTCAAAAGCAAGATTGTTCTCGAGCTTAGTAACATACCGGTGGTTCGTGACTTTCCAAATATCTTCTTGGAGGTGTTACCGGGTTGTCACCTGACCGCTATGTTGAGTTCGTGATCAAGTTGGTTTCTTGTGAACCACCTTCTCTCCAAGAATCGGTGTTAGATATCCCTGAGCTAGTTGGTTAAGCTAGACAACAACTTGGAGAGTTGGAAGATAAAAGCTTGTCTGACTTAGTTCGTTCCAAAGGGATATTCTTGTGTAGTGTGTGTTGAAGAAAGATGATATCTTCATCGATTGGTCCTTGTGATCAGTTGCTGGACCTATTGTCTTATCAATCCTTTGATTTGAGTGTGGGCTATCGTCAAATCAAATCAGTACCAACGATGCTCGTAATGTTGTCTTATTCGTGGTTGATCCCTCGAGCATACACCATTATATCTTTTAGGTCTGACCAATGCTATCACTTGTTCACTTAACTATGGAATTCCTTTTAAAAGGAAACCCAGATGAATTGTTGTTGTGCCCATTGACAACATCCTTGTCTTTTCCATAATTTTGTTGAACATTAAGCTAGTGTTGGAAACTTTTGAAAGCATTTGTTCATGCTAGCTCATGAAGCATATGTTTGGATGAAGGTAGTGACTTCCTTTAATTCATGTGCATCTGATGCAAGTTGCCGCCGTGGATTCGAGAAAGTCAATGTTGCTTTCTTTGGAATCATTCCAAATCAGTCATGCACACGTGCGAAGAATGCTGTGGTTTGAAGACTTGCAACCTTCAATCTATATGTATCCCTAGCACACCAAGCCACTGATTGATTTGTTCAAGGAGAAGGAGTTCCTTCATAAGAGCTAATCCGGACTTATGAAAGAACTTCGATACCCTCGTTGATGGTTCCCCCTCCTGAACTCGGTAGTGTTTTATTATAAGACTACCACGTGGTCATGCTTGTCCGGGACAGCGTGTTCACATGTTTGTAGCAGAACCAGCTCATGTTTTGGAGCTTGCTATCGTAGTTCGTCTCCCGAGAATCTCGCAACGTCATCTCGTCGATTTGTGTTGCAAACTTTTATTTTTCTTCCTAGACTCGATGAGTCTGGAATATCCTGACACCAACCAGATCTGAATCTTAGGCAGATATGATGGGTTGGAACATTTCCCAAGAACTATAATATTGGTCTCTCGATAACCGGTAAGGTGGATGTCGTGGCCAACACACACATCCGGTAGACCTATTATTATAGTATCTTATTTGATGGAATTGGCCACCTCCCCATAGGGATTTCGTAGGATTTACTCCCTAGTTGCCCCTATGGATCTTTGTGTTCCCGAAGTCCGACCTTTACTTGATGTTCTAGATACCAAACCATTTCAATGAATGGGATACACTAGCACATCAAGGAGAACATTAGAAGCGGAGTGCTAAATGTCTCTCGGTCGATCATCCAGATTCTATCTCCTTGGCCCCGTCAAGGGTGAAATCTGAGATGATGTTATCTTCCTTTGCATCTGCATCATCCATCATTAACCATCATGGTAGTATGTTGTGTTGTCAGCACCCTTGACACGGATGTTGATAAAACCTTGATGATTATGGAAATGCTCAAGTTCTTGAGAGCACGCACAAGCGCTAGGTGTTATCATCGACACTAATTGGGATGCTCTCAGTTTCCTCGGCAATGCTATGATCTTTTCAAACAGCGAATTCACTCCCTATTGTTGGGTTCTTCCCCAGTTACCAGAATCATTCCTAGCATTTGCATTTTGTTCCTAGCTTGCACCGCCAATGTGCCATTCTACCATGGGTCTCTTCCATTTCCGGTGATAAGTAAATTCATCCATTGCGTTGTCTTCAACAAGGTAATCCACATCATCCAAGTCTGAGTATGCCATTCTACCGACCCCCTCCAAATGATCGCTCGAGAATTGCCTTAGGCTGGTTTAGAGAGTCTAAATGATCTCTATATCAAAGGTAATTCTTTTTGCCACTTAAGGGGATATTTCTACGAGTCACCATCCCTAAGGTGCCTCGTTGTGGTATCATGGCAACTCAACTCCTCGCTACGTTGACAATCGTTTACCACCTTCTTAGGTGTGGAATTGTTGTCCACCTAGTGAACCTTCGTCATCCGTTTCTTTCCACCCCTCTTGATGTGTATCTCGTGTCTCAACCCGAGAGTTGGTCCTATGTCTCTTGCCGTGAGTTGTTCGATCTTCGAGGAGATCGACCCTTCTAGAGTCTCCTTCCCCTCTCATTGTCATGACAGTTGGAGTTCTCAGAGGAAGACGTCGAGACAATGATGGTGAACAAATCAACGTTCAGTTGAAGTGCAACCTGGATCGTGAAGATTATACTAGTTGCGTTTACCTTTCACCTTACCCTACGCTTGAATCTCGAGACGAGATTCTTGTTTAGTGGGGGTGAGTTGTCACATCCCTAGCTTCTGGTAATGCTCTGAGCTAGCTAGTCATGTGTTGCATCATGTTTAAATTTTGCCTAAAATTGAAATGGGGATGTTCAAACCCTAGCATTAAATCAACTCAACTAGGGTAAGTTAAAATCTTTTTCATTAAACCCAAAATGCCCTCTAAAAATGTTCAACATTTCTGGTTAGAGGTGAAAGCATCTACCAAAAATGATTTATATTTTTGCAGGACATATTGGGCTCTGAATTAAATCATACTCTATTTGCATTTGGGCATTTAAACGCTATAAAATATTTTAAATGCCCAAATAATTCTGGAAATAAGTGTGGGCTGTTGGAAATAATCTAAATAGAGCCCCTGATTATTCCAGGATTTTTTTAGATGCCTAAGTATTTTTAATAAAGCCCTACAGTTGCAGAAATAATAGAAAACAGAAGTAAAATAGGAAAAACAGAGAGAGGGAGAGAAACATTACCTGCAGCCCACCTGGGCCACTTACCTGGCCCATCTCCCCCGGCCGGCCCAACCACCTCCTCCCCCTTGTCTTCTTCCTCCCCTCGCACCGAAGCAGCTCGGTGGCGAGCGCCGATGCCGCCTCGGCCACCTCCTGCTTCCACCGAGGCGTTCCCGAGCCTCCCCCTCACGCCACGCACTTCCCCTCGCCCCCTGCACCTCCCCTCTCTCCCCCCTGGACCCCATTCCCTCCTCTGTTTCCCTCTCGCGCACACCACCGAGCGGAGCTCGCC
>NC_057795.1:513861725-513866743 GCF_018294505.1 Triticum aestivum
GCGACGCCACGGAGACGCCCTCGCCCCCTGCACCTCCCCTCTCTCCCCCTGGACCCCATTCCCTCCTCTGTTTCCCTCTCGCGCACACCACCGAGCGGAGCTCGCCGCCATCGTCGCCGTACCCATGGCCACCGGCCACCCCTAGCCTCGCCGACGCCCCAGGAAGCTCCGCCGGTCCTCCCTCGACCTCCTCGTCGTGTCACGCGACCAGAAGAGCCCCGGAACGCCACCCCCGACGTTTTCCCCTCGCCGGCCGCCGAGGAGCTTCTCCGTCGATTCGGCCCACTCCGGCGCGCCCCCGAGCCGGCCAACCATCCCTACGGCACCGCTGTGAGCTCCCACGCCTCCCCTCCCCCTTTCCCCCTTCGATTGCGCCCTGTAGCCTCGATTCCACCGGAGCCGCGAGCTCGGCTCCCCCGGCGATGTCGCCGCCGTCGTTGCAGGTCACCAAACTCGCGTCCGAGCACGACCTCGAGCTCGTGGATCTCCCAGGAGCCCGCCCAGCCTCTCAGCTCGCTCGCTCGCTAAGCGTAGCCCCGTGCCCGTGCTGGCCCGAACTCCGGTCGCCGCCGCGGCCCCCGTTCCGGTGAGCTCGAGCCACCTCAGCCCCTGCCGTTTGCACAAATGGATGCGGGCGACTCCCAGCTACGCGTAGCTGCCCTCCGCCGGCCATTTGGTCGCCGGAGGAGGAATTCCGACCCCCTCCGCCGTCTCGGGCTTCACCGGCGACGAGCCGCCGGCGTGTTAGCCTCGGCTGACCAGGGGTTTGACCTCCCCTAGGTCCATGACAGGTGGGCCCGGCCCCTGCTAACTTTGGTTAAGTTAATAACTACTTTTAGTTAAGCCACTGAACCACTGACAGTAGGCCCCACCCCTGGTCAAACCCCAGTCAGCGCTGGGTTTGACCGGGATTAACTCCTGTGACACTGACATATGGGTCCCACAGGTCAAGTTTGACCTGGACCAGCCACGTTGACCTGCTGACGTCACTAATACGTCATGTTGACGCAGTAAAGTATTTCTGGAATTAAAATAAATTAGGAAATGATTTATAATTCCAGAAAATTGTATAAACTTCTAAAATTCATAGAAAATTAACCGTAACTCCAAATTAAATAAATTATATATGAAAAATTATCAGAAAAATTCAAGGAATCCATCTGTACCATTTTCATGCATGTTAGAACAACTTATCACTACTGTTTAGAGCAAATGAAGTGAATAGCATTTGAATAATTACATATGGAGTTTGAATTTGAATTTTACATTCAAACCAACTTCATTTAATCTGTTGCTAGTTGCATTAGCTCAAAACACATTCATATTGCCATGTCATAGCATGCATCATATTGTGCATTGCATTGATTGTGTTTCCTTCTGTGTTGCCGGTATTTGTCCCCTCTCGATAGACGTGATACCGATGATGTGATCGTTGACACTGATGAAGACTCAATGTTATCTTCAGAAGTGCCAGGCAAGCAAAACCCCCTTGTTCATTCTGATACAATCCTACTCTCTCGCTCCTGCTCTCTCTTACTGCATTAGGACAACACCGATTCATCTGTTACTTGCTGCGGTAGCTGAACCCCTTTATCCTCTGCATGACCTGTCATTCCACAGTAAATAGATGAAACCCACTAGCATGAGTAGGAGTTGTTTGAGCCCTGTTGTGCCTACTCATTCATGCTTGTTTGTCATGCCTGCTACTGCTTTGAGTTGAGTCGGGTCTGAATCATCGGGGATGAATCAGAGGTGTGTGAACATGTCCTACGGTGTGTGAGCTAAGCGTGTGAACACGATTTGGTAAAGGTAGCGGTGAGAGGCCATGTAGGAGTACATGGTGGGTTGTCTCATTGCAGCCGTCCTCAGGAACTGAGTTTTGTGTTTGTGATCCATGATTCAGCTACTACCACGCATTGGGCCCGAAACCAATGGACCCTCTCGGCTTCTTGATCACCCTTGTCCTCTGTCCAGGAGTTGCAAGTAGTTTCTGGTGTTTGTAGTATGCTGGAGGCCGTGCGCAGTGCTGACCGTAGGGGTGGGCTGTGATGCGGTAGGCACGTGGCCGGGTAAACCGGGCGCCCGTTTGGTGTCACGGAACCCTGTACACATCGTTTGGGGCTGTGAGCGAAACTCCGGCCGGATCTCCTCATGGATGGAACCCGAATAGGCGATAAACCTGGACTAGAGACTTGAGTGTTTAGGCAGGCCATGGCCGACACCCACGTTGGGCTTCCGCTTGAAGGTTGTCGAGTACATGTCGTGTAAACGGCGGTAAGTGGTGAGAGCGTGTGTGAAGAAGTACACCCCTGCAGGGTTAATATGATCTATTCGAATAGCCGTGTCCGCGGAAAAGGACTTCTGGGTTGCTTATATCAGTTCATAGACAAGTGAAAGTGGATACTCTAAAATACGCAAGATAAGCGTGAGTGCTATGGATGGCGTTCTCGTAGGGAGACGGGAGCGGATCCATAGTGGTGTATTGTTATGGTGAATATGTGGACTCGTGTGCGCCACCTCAAAAGTTATTTGCAGTCGTAGTTCAGGTTAGCCACCGAGTCAAAGCTGGCTTGCTGCAGTTAAACCCCACCATCCCCTTGTTGAAAATGATGCATATGTAGTTAGTTCTGATGTAAGTCTTGCTGGGTACATTTGTACTCACGTTTGCCTATTTTATGTTTTTGCAGAGAGACTTCGGTCTCACTAGTAGTTCCACGTGGACTTCGACGTTTAGCTTGTTACCTCAGCTACGATCTTGTGCCCTCGGCAGGATCTGATAGATAGTCAGGCTTCTCAGCCTTTTTCATTTATAGTTGTCTGTACTCAGACATGATAGCTTCCGCTTGTGCTTTGACTTGTATGCTCTGAGTGTTGGGTCATGAGACCCATGTTTGTAATATCTCGCTCCTCGGAGCCTATTGAATAGATTACTTGAGTCATAGAGTCATGTTGTGATGCCATGTTGTATTTGCACATATCGAGCATATTGTGTGTATGTTATTGAAATGCTTGGTATGTGTGGGATCTGACCATCTAGTTGTTTATCTTTAGTAGCCTCTCTTACGGGGAAATGTCTCCTAGTGTTTCCACCGAGCCATGGTAGCTTGCTACTGCTCCGGAACACTTAGGCTGGCCGGCATGTGTCCTTCTTCGTTCCTGTGTCTGTCCCTTCGGGGAAATGTCACGCGGTGAATACCGGAGTCCTGCTAGCCCAGTGCTACAGCCTGGATTCACTCGCTGATGACCGACACGTTCGATGCTGGGTCATGGATGCCTGTCCCTGTAAGTCTGTGCCGCTTTGGGTTTACGACTAGCCATGTCAGCCCGGGCTCCTTATCATATGGATGCTAGCGACACTGTCATATACGTGTGCCAAAAGGCGCAAACGGTCCCGGGCAAAGGTAAGGCGACACCCGTGGGAATACCGTGCGTGAGGCCGCAAAGTGATATGAGGTGTTACATGCTAGATCGATGTGGCATTGAGTCGGGGTCCTGACAAAAGTATGGCATAAAGCAAGGCAATCACATTTACCAAATGCAAATAAAATATGAGGAATTTTGTCAGTACAACCATTCGTCTGGAAGTTCATAGAAAATGAAAATATATACTTGTGCCAAAAATGAGCAAGGTCGATCAATCCACATCAAGTTCGATACAGATACCATACCTTTCATACAGCAAAAGCAAGCCACGGCAGCAATGTGAGACAAAGAACCTACTTAATTCAACAGAAGCATATTTTTTGATAGATCCACCTGAGCGTCTTGACGTTCGACCTTTCATATGCCACATCATATGAACCTGCTATGAGTAGTTTGTTCAGTCACTTAGTTATTGTCGCTCTTTCGTCCACATCTTTCATCAGATGGACCTGCTTCATGGCGCATCCATCACCCTCCCAACATGACACAATCCAGGTAGAGATTAGAGTAGACCATATTTTGTTAAAAGCATATATATACTGGTTAGCAGTTCATGCAGTCCTATAACCCATCATATAATTTACCTAAATAGTGATACTTTTGTGCTCAATGAACAATGCAGAAGACACGAACAATACATGCATTGGTAAATAACTAAATGTGTGCTACCAACATGACTTGAAAGGCAGAAGACATGCCTTAAAATAAATTCATTTAAGAAAAATATGACTAAAATTCAATGGACAGATTTAATCTGCTCCCACATGTATGTAACAGTAACGTGTAGCTTGTATGGAGAAGAAAAGAAAGCGGGTCACATAATCATAATAAAAGATAACTGAAGATTTAGCAGAAACATATGACTAAAAATTAATGAACTGAAGAAAGCAGGTCACATGATCGTATTCAGAGCACAGACTAAAAGGTAAGTAGGAAAGCCTTAGCAGAACAAATGCTACCTAGTGTCCTACAGATCTATGCCGCGGCTTACCGCGCGTTGCCCGCTAAACAACTTGCAACCAAATATGAATAATCACTTTGATATGAATAAATAATGGTAGCCGTTAAGGTCACTTTACTCAAATACTTCACATAGGAATATTTAAATCTATCTATACATAAAAGATTCATATCTCCCAAGGTATGTCCAAAGAATTATCATCAAAATGAAGGAATCTAGCAGATGTTTGGCAGCGACCACACAAGAAATATACTTTGTGCAAGAACATATCGACCTAAGAAACAAAGTGGCATCTATTTTTCAAAATTGTTCCCATGCTCTTTTTAAGTCTGTTGCTAGATATCAACATAAGTTCTCGAAGTCACAGGGTGCTGTTTTTTTTAAGAACATGCTTTTTTTTTTAAGTCTGTTGCAAGAAAATATTTACCTAGAACTATTTTTGCACATCATACATAGTTAGCACAAGTAGACAATTGGTAAAAAAAAAGAGATAATAACTTTGTCAAATTATTTAACTATGAATCTTCCAACCATGGCACTGAGAGAAAATGTGTTTATGACAACAGTTATGAAACTGCACATTCCCTAGCTACAGATAAAGATGAGGCAAGTCACAGGGTGCCGCCATTTGGTT